>NW_026571207.1:34148809-34251309 GCF_026225935.1 Boleophthalmus pectinirostris
AAGAGAGAGAGAGGAAAGAGCAAGAGAAGAGAGAAAGAGGGAGAGAGAGAAGAAAGAGAGGGAGAGAGACGGTGAAGGGAGAAAGAGACAGAGAGAGAAGAGAGAAAGAGAGATGGAGAGACAGAGAGCGAGATAGACAGTGAAGAGAGAAAAAGGGAGTGAGAGAGAAGAGCGAGAGGAGAGAAAGAGGGAGAGCGGGAGGTAGACGATGACGAGAGAAAGCAACAGAGAGGAGAGAGAGAGAGAGAGAAGAGAGAAAGAGAGAGAGAGGAAAGAACAAGAGAAGAAAGAAAGAGGGAGAGAGAGAAGAAAGAGAGGGAGAGAGACAGTGAAGGGAGAAAGAGAGAGAGAAAGAGAGATGGAGAGACAGAGAGCGAGATAGACAGTGAAGAGAGAAAGAGGGAGTGAGAGAGAAGAGCGAGGGAGGGAGGGAGGTAGACAATGAAGAGAGAGAGAGAGAGAAGAGAACAGGAGAAGAGAGACAGAGAAAAGAGAGAGCAGGAGAAGAGGAGAGAGAGAGAGAGAAGAAAGAAAGAGAGAAAGGAAAGAGAGAGAGGGAAAGAGAGAGAGAGAGAAAAGAGAGGGAAAGCAAAAATGAAGAGAGAAAGAGACAGAGAGAGAAGAGAGAAAGAGAGATGGAGAGACATAGAGAAGAGAAAACAAGAGAGAGAGAGAGAAGAGGGAGGATGTAAACATGTTGTAGTTGTAAATATATTATCTTCTCGTCTTTTGGGGGCTGTTTGGACGACGTTACAGTGATAAATGAACCAAAGAAAGAGAGAGAGAGAAAGAGAGAAAGAGACAGGAGCAGACAGGAGCAGGAAGAATTCATCAGGAGACTTGATTCCTTTCAGTGCTTCCCTTTGATGCCAACGCAGAGAGAGAGAGAGAGAAAGAGAGAGAGAAAGAGAGAGAGAGAGGGAGAGCGATAAGAGGAGGGAGAGGGGAGGGAGAGAAACAGGAAGAGAGAGCGGTGAGAAGGGAAAAAGAAAAGAAGAGAGAGTAGAGGATGTGAGAGAGGGAGAAGAGGCAGTGAAAAAGGGATGGATGGAGAAAGAGGGAGAGAAGACGGAGGGAGAGACAGAGAGTGAGGAAGAGAGAGGCGGATAAGAGAAAGAGGGAGGAGAGAGAGAAGTATGGGAAAAGGAGAGAGAAGAGAGTATAGGGAGAAGGAGAAGAGGCAGTGAAAGACGGATGGGTAGAGAAAGAGAGAGAGATAGAGAGAGGGCCATAGAGTGAGAGAGAGGGTGAGGCGAGAGAGAAGAGAGAGAGAGCGAGGGACGGATAGAGAGGAGAGAGGAAGACAGATTAAAGACCTTCATTGTGTCTGTCAGAAATGTTTTTCATTACATTTAATTGGGAGAGAGAGCAGGAAAGAGAGAGCGACAGAGAGAAAGAGAGAAGGACAGAGAAGGAGAGAGAAAAGGAGAGAGAAAAGGAGAGAGAGGAAAGCGTCTAAACCAGACACAGATCTCCGCCGAGAGCTGCTGAAAATCTGTTTGAACGTTGAGTCTGATTAAATATGGCGTCGAAAATGTAAACAAAGTGTAGAGAGCCGAGGAGGCATCACAAACACACGTCTGTGACACCGGAGCAGGCAGAGGGGGGGGGGGGGGGATCTGTACATCACGTCTATGGAAATTTGGAGCTGTGGGTTTGACGTCGTTTTATCAGGGAATTGGGGACTTCTGGAACGGAACGCAAAGGTCTAATATTACACAAAATGGACTCGGGTGAACTTTAAACCGTGTCAGAATGTCGTTTCCTCCTCAAAAACAGACCTGGACTTGTGTTTTGTTTCATTCACGTGTTTGGGTAATTCTTTATAAATAGTCTGTGTGCATCTCTAAACCTCAAAATGCTCTGTTCCACCTTGTGATGTCATGTAGTGGTAGCCGAGTCTAATACAGTTTAGTCCAGCAGTGGTTGTGGCTGCTGTCGAGGAGCTGCTCAAACTCCCATTTCTCTCGTTTTTTGTGCTTTATTTAACCCTTACATACTAGTCGGGTCAAATTTGACCCATTTTGACTTTCAAGAGTTGTAAAAATACCCTAAGGACGATTCTTTTTTCCTGAAATTTGATGACTTTTCCTACATTTTTCCAAAATATCCCAAAATTAAAATATTTTAAAATGTTATACTTTTGGCTGGTTCGGGTCTAACCTTATTGAGATGGATTTTAGATCTATCAGTGTGGCTCAAATGAAGGAAAATGGAAGTTGTATGGAATCTTGAAACTGTGAAACTGTACCATGTATTTGTTTGTTTTTTTTTTTTGTTTTTTTATGGGACTGTGGTGACAGAATTCAAGAGTATTTTGTATCTGATGCACATAAGGAGCAGAAGTCAATCAAGTGGGAGAGGGATCTTTTCTTCTAAGTTTGTTTTCACTCAGTACACCACATTTGTCTCATATATGCAAAATAAGAACAAGAAAATATTAAAAATATGCTCTTCCTGGTCTTTGAAACATTATATTTATATATTACACATATTTATTAATGTGTGACAGTCTATTTAGACATTCTAAATAGATATGCAAAAATTTGGCATAAACATTGACTATTCTTGGTCTGGGTCAAATTTAACCCGAACCATACTGTGAAGGCTTAAGAAATGAGTTTGTAAACAGTTTGTAAAGTTTAAACAGCCCATCTCATGAAAAATCTACTTTTCAGAGCTTTCTACCTTCTAAGAGTTTAGGTTAGGTTGTTTTATTTGTACCCGTAGGTAAATTTGCTTTGCAGATTTGAGAGGCAGGTTCCACATTTCACATTTCATTCATCCACATTATGTGCAAAAAACACGTATAAAAACACAATTACAAAATAAAGTGTTACAGAGCTCCAGGGCAGAATGGTTTGTTCCATAAACAATTAGTTAAATTCATCCATCACACTTGGCTAAAATCACAATAAATATTAAATATGTTAAAAACACACAATCTTAGAATCTTAGACACAAAGATAAATAGATTACAATTTATTCATAAGTACGATAGCAGCCGGAACAAAGCTCCTTTTAAAATGATTCGTTCTAGATCTTGGGACTAAAAGCCTCTGACCAGAGGGAAGCAGCTGAAACTCTGAGTTTAGTGGATGTTGCACGTCTTTCAAAATACTCTGGAACATCCTCTGTAACTGTCTCGAGTACAGAGAGTGAAGAGTGATGTGTGGGCCTTGTATATGTCGTCGAAGTGGTTTTTAGATTGACTCTGAGTTTTGTTTTTTTTTAACAAATTGCAGAGTATTTCTGCCACCCTCCCACGTGACAACGAACTAAAGCAACAATGACATGACAGATACACCTATGACGCCTTTGACGTAGCAGAAAGCGCTTCACACCCGACCCCCTCCCCCACTCCACCTCCTCCAGTGAACACGATATAATAAGTTTATCCACTAGTGTTTATTAATACTTTACCAATCACTAATGTTCAGCTGATGTCGACGCGGTGCTTGAGCTTCATGCTCCTCAAAGTCCTCGTCCGATTACAGGTCGAACACATGCGGCTGAACGCGCTGTAACTCCATGATGAATAAAAGTTTATTCTTACCACTATCAGGGTGCACGTCTGTCTCCCCCTCCCTCCCTGAGATGGGCGGAGGAAGGGCGGCTCACTCAGAGTCTACGTCACGTTTGGAGGGCGGAGCCTGTGCTTTCTCAGGCGGGGGATGAGCAATAGTCGGCCTTTCATAGTTCCTGGTCTGTGACTGTCTCCAAGAAATCAGTAAGATTTCAGAACTATTGTGTAATGGATGTTCCAAAACCCAAATTGTGCTTGTTTATGTGAAGAAAATACAATGTGAAAAGAGTTATTTTACATGAGATGGGACCTTTAACCAAGATCTCATGATTAGTGCAGCGACACACAGAGAGCCTGATGTTTACAGCGACACAGGAGCAGTTTGACTTCAGGTCAGTCCTGCCGACACCAGACTGGTTGCGTGACTGAGTGGATAGGCTCTATTCTTTGCGCTGCGTCCGATCAGCCCCAACTTCATTGAAAAAGTGGAGGAACAGATGATGTCGCTGTGAAATCCCTTGTGAAAATTCAAAGTGACATAAAAGAGAAAGACGGCGCAACATAGCGGGCAGGAAATGGAAGCAATTTTTGGGAGTTTTGGTAAAATGACTCCAGTTTGGCGATTGGGAGGAAGCAGCGATGTGATCGTAGCTACTGCAGTGTAAGAGGAAAACTCTGGGAAAGGGGCGAGGAAAGGCAAGAGTCATGTCCACAAGGTCGGCAAAGTAGTCGCCAGGCCATCGTATAACATCAAAAACCCCAAATTATAGTCATAGTGGTTAAAAGAATATGAGTGCCATATTTTCCCAGGTTTTTGTGAGGAAGGAATTAATCGCCTGCCCCAAATTGCAGCCTGGTCTCAAATAAAGGCCTGGTCTGTTAAGTGATGGAAACAAATAAATGGCCTGGCTATTATTTGGTATTTTACGGTATTATTGTTTTAATCATTATTATTTCTTAAAATTGTATGTATATATACACTACTGGTTAAAAGTTTTACAACACCACACTTTTTCAATTTTTTTATTGTTTACTGTTGACCAAAACGTATTCTAAACTTTTGATTGATGTGTGTGTCCACCTTTGTCAGATATAACAGCTGAACACACTCGTGGCTCCTTCTTTTTACAACAGAAATCAAATATTATTCAGAAAGTTCTTCCCAAGTCTGTTGCAGAAGTTTCCATAAATGTGTGGCACTTGTAGGTTTCTTCACTCTTCTGTCCAGCTCCATGGGGTTTAAGTCTGGACACTGTGCTGCTGGACACTCCATGTTTTCAAGCTTTACCATCTTGTTCTTTTTTCCTGAGGTAGTTTTGGCAGAGCTTGGACTTGTGTTTTGTATCTTTTATCTTTCTTTTAACCTCTGTCTGTTCGGTTCTTACATTTGTATCATTTCAAGTTCTTCATTGGACTTGCATGACTTGAACTGCAATAAATAACTGGAAAAATTAGGATGTTCTAAAACTTTTGACCAGTAGTGTAATTATATATTTTTTAAAATTTATATGTACATTACTATATATATATAGCAGGGGTGTCAAACTCATTTTGGTCCGTGGGCCGTATCCAACCTACTTTGATACCAAAGGGGCCGGATCAGAAAACTCATGACATATATACTCAAAAATAACAATAAGTTCAAATGTTTGGGCAGAGAAACACAAATCAGCAATCTTTTTTAATTGATGAACTCTTTCTTTTATATTATAATATTATGAACAACCTGAAACTTTTAAGAAAAATGCAATTTCAACACAATATTTTAACAATAACTTGTTTGCAAATAGGAATAAGTCAATTTTTGTTGTAAAATCCTGCACTCGGCTCCACTTTTCTCATTTTTGTCATTTTTCTGATGAGGGTGTCACGGTCAACAGTCAAAACGATCGTCCTTTAAGAGCGTTTGGAAAGAGACAAGTCTTCATTTGTGCTGCTCTGGTGGGAGGGGCCACGTACAGAGACGCTGGAGACGCTGCTGTGATAAACACCGCAGAAAATGACCAATATTTTAATAGAAAATATAATTAAAATACTTTAGTAGAAAATCAACCGAGGGCCAGATTAAAGGTCTTGGGGGGCCGAATCCAGCCCCCGGGCCATATGTTTGGCACCTGTGATATATAGTATACCATTTCCTGTATAATTATAAATCTCTTCATTGAAAAAAAACACAAACAAACAAAAGAGATTGGCAATTCCAGAGCTAAAATGATCCAAATGATTCTAATGAAGGCTTATGGAGTTTGAAAACACAGTGGAGCACTTTCTTATCACCACATGACATCACAAGGTGGAACAGTGTTTTCTGTTTGTGTATTAAACATGTGTGAATGAAACAAAACACAACTCCTGGTCTTTTGTGTCATGTTTTTGTACATTTATATTCATTTATTTGTGGTGTGGGAGCGTATGTGACGTAGGTTTGTGGGCGGAGCTTTGTACAGAATCTTACAGCGGACCGTCAAGAGGGTTTGAATAGTTTTGGGAGAGATCACTAGATTACCCAAACATACATGGGTGACATTTAAAACCTCTCCAGGCATCTTTTTGACGAGGGAACAGTGTTATAACATGGTAGAAATCTCCAAAAAGTCGATTTTGAATAATACCCTGTCTTGAAATCCACTCTCTACTTTTCAGCAGTCCTAATTATATGAAATTTGAAAATCTCAGTTTGATTTGTACCATTTTTTTGTCAAACTCAGCTTGAGTTTCTTTAGTTTCAGTCCTAACAGCCCCTGGGCACATTCAGAGTGGCACCAAATCAAAGGCGTTCCCAGCTGTCCGTCAAACTCCGCTCTTCTGCACTGTTCCGATGAGACAGGGCTCACACGATTGGGGAAAATATTACGATTTTACTTTCAACTTTTCTCACATTTTAAACCCGTAAAGAAGAATTGACAAAAAATACTATTATATATTGTATTTCTATTAAAATTATAATTACTTTGCGATTAAAGATTACACAAAAATGACTCTTGTGAGCTTTAAAGGTGCTTTTTTCTTTTCTGGTGGAGGGTCTGCTCCCTACTTGTTTCCATGGAGATGTTATTACTTTGCCTGTAATGTTCCATGGTATAACTTTAAACACATTTAGCTAGAGTTTATTTAATATGGATATTTCTTTTGCTCAAAAATACAACAACTCTCTGTGAACAGGGTTGCCACTCCACAGATCTGACCTGTAATGTAGTCTATAGTTATCTCCCTTGCAATACACACGTATGTTTAATTTTAGGACTGGGCGATATGGAGCAAAAAAGATATCTGGCTATATTTTGCTGTATCTCGATATACGATATGTATCTTGATATCTGTAGAGGAAAAATAACTCCCCAAAACTACTGCAAAAACAAATATGCCAAATTCCACAAAGTCTTTTTTTTTTTTTTTTTTTTTATTGAAGTGCAAGAGGTCGGCAGTTCATGTAGGAACAAAGTGCTTCTGCAACATTTAAGATTACAAATAATTCCTTGATTACATAAATAATAATAATTTAACTGTAAAATAAAAGAAATAACACATGTTGCCTTCTTTTCATTGATAAATAAAACAACTCAACTCAGGCTCATCTTTGTATTAACTCTGTAACTGTATGATAACCATGAGCTCGTTTAGCAGAGGAACATCAGGAGGTTCCTTATTTTAACAGATCCGTGTTCTTATCCAGCGTAAGGAGCTCTGAGGTTTCCCACAATCCACTGCAGATCAAACTGAACATTTCCAAACACTATTGTACAAGTGACACTGCAGCAGATTATTCATTCAAATCTTCTTCATAAATAAACTTTCCACATTTAAACATAAAGACTCTAGTGCCACATCGGTCTGTTTGACATTATAATGTGTTTAATGCAGTTTTACGCACGTGTGTTTACATTTAGCAGAAATGAAACTTAAAAGTGTATGGCTCATTTGCATAAAAGCAAATTCCTTGTGTCGCTGATGCGGTTCAGCTTCAGTCGGACTAAAGGACACGACTCAGTGGAATATGAGTGTTCTTTCTGTGACTGAGGGGTGTTGATGCTGATGGTGAGTCTGTTCTGTTTGTGTGTCACGATGTTTTCAAAGATCGTACATGTGCAGATACTGTGTAAACATGCACCATGACGAAACTGGGATTACAGATGTGCTGTAAACAAACTCCCTGAGCGGTACAGTGTCTCCAAGGAGCCAGAGCCCAAATGTGGAACTGAGGCCGAAACTCCAGTGTTTGTGCCAGACACCGCTTCATATCTACACACAGAAAAGTAAATTTGGTTTGTCGATTAGAAATGAATGACAAACGACAAAATGAAGGGGGACCAACATCACCCTGCGCACCACCTTTTCCACCTGCTGCCCTCAGGGAGAAGGTACAGGTCCATACGGGCCAGAACATCCAGACTGGCCAACAGTCTGTATCCACAGGCTGTGAGGCTCCTGAACGCTGCCCCTCTCCCCCCTTGGCCCCTCTCTGCCCCCCTTCCACGGACAAAAACCACATCCAACTGTTAATAACACTGAACTGGTTGCACTGTTGCATTTTTGTCATGATTCTCAAGTGTCTGTTTGAATGTCCCTGTCTGTGTACGTTACTTGACACCCTCATCATGCTGCTATAAGAACCGTCTCATGTTGTACTGAGGCCACACTGGGTCAATGTCTACACTTGGGTTTAGGGGGTATTTATTATTTATGGGTTTGCACTTTATGGGATGCTCCAAACGCAATTTCGTTGTTCTTCTGTGACAATGACTAGAAGTTGAAATAAACAATAATCAATAAAATTCTTAATGATCAATTATCGATTAGTCGAATAATCATGCCCATCCCTAGGTGTTATCGAAGCAAACTTTAAATTAAATATTGTAATTTTTTTGTTTGTTTTACACTAAAACAGAATAATGAAATAACAAACTGTTTTCCCATTTTATTGTTTTTCGTTCTTAATTGAAATGCAAAAGAACAAATGGCACACGGACCAAAAACAGACCTGGAGTTGTGTTTTGTTTCATTCACATGTCTGAGTAACTCTTTATTATGAGTCTGTCTACATCTCTAAAACTCAAAACGCTCTGTTCCACCTTGTGATGTCATGGTAGTTTTCAAGTGAACAGCTATGTTTTATCTTTAGTTCAGTAAAGACTGACAATTCCAGAGCTGAAATCATCCAAATGATTCTAATGAAGATGTTTGGAGTTTAAAAACACAGTGGAACAGTGTTTTCTGTTTCGTTCTGTTTGTGTCTTCTGAAGAACTCAGACTAAATGCGCAGGTTTGTGTGTTAAACATGTGAATGAAACAAAACACAACTCCAGATCTGTTTGTGATGAGGAAATGACATAAGAACACAGATCAGAATATAGAGTAAAGTCCTGCATTAAGCGTTAATAGACCGTGTAATGTGAAGCTATAGAGACTCAAACCAGACTGAGTCCAGGATCCTGCTGTAGACCAAGGCCAGCTCCCAGGAGAGGCAGATTATTTCTCATTTTCCACTTCAAAAGATCCACAGACTGTGAGATTAGCTCCAATTCTGAGGTGGAATGAGAATGAAGGGCTGCCGGGAGTCTGTGGCATAACATCACTAAGAAACTCAAAGAGGAGAAATGGAAATATATTAAAGGACTCACATTATGCTATTTTCTGTTTCATGTTCTAATGTTTCCTCATCACAAACAGACCTGGAGTTGTGTTGTGTTTCATTCACACATGTTTAACACACAAACCATGCACATTTAAACATTTAGTTCTTCTCTCAAACAGAAAACACTCTATTCCACTTTGTGACGTCATGTGGTAAAAGAGGAAGAAATACAAATTGCAAGCGGCGTCGAAGTGCAGAACGCCGCGCCCGCGAACGCCGTGCCCGCAAATAGTGTGCCCGCCAACACCATAGACGCCGTGTCCGCAAAGTCTGTGCCTGCAAATGGCAAAATGACATAGTACGCTTTTAGATGTTCTTTGCACCCCTACTGGCCACCTGAAAAATTCCCATGTCAGCAATATATGTTTTTTTCTTCTAGTCATTAATAGAATTTTAATTCCCAAATTTGGTGCAATCGACAATGTGATGTTTCATGTCTATGGTAGGGGGCGCTATAGTGTTTTTTCATATGTTTTATAGTGTATTATATTCAGGCTGAGATCACACTGATTCAAATTTCAGCACGATCGGACAGTCTGTGCGAACAGGAGCAAATAATGTCACCTTGAATTAGGCAAAATTTTGATCATTTGTGGCTTCGCCGCGCGTAAACCGTGACAGTTATCAAAAAAAATCAGCTAACTTTAGATTTCCACTTCTATAGATGATGTACGGTGATTTCAGCCCTGTGGGTGAAGCATTCAGAGGAGTTCGTTCAAATGCAACGTCAGCGAAAACGCGGACTGAAATTTCAATCCAAGATGCCGCCTTCTGGTTTGTCAGCGTGGCCATAATAACATTTTTTGTTTGTCTTCATGATGAATGTGTGTAGAATTTCATGGCTCTATGACAATGACCGGGACGTCTCCCATAGGCGCAAAATTGGAGTCTTTGTGCCCCTGCTGGGCCACAGTGAAAATTTTACATGGCATAATATACTTTTTTACTCATAATCATATATAGAATTTAATTGCAAATTTGGTGCAGAACAATGTTGACACATGTATACGGTAGGGGGCGAAGTGTTTCACGTTTCATATGTTTTAAGTGTATTATATTCAGACTGAGATCACAATTAGTGATTCAAATTTCAACAGATCGGATTATGGAACAGGAGCAAATAATGTCACCTTGAAATTGCCAAAACTTTG
Source organism: Boleophthalmus pectinirostris (assembly GCF_026225935.1). Classification (NCBI taxonomy): domain Eukaryota; kingdom Metazoa; phylum Chordata; class Actinopteri; order Gobiiformes; family Gobiidae; genus Boleophthalmus; species Boleophthalmus pectinirostris. Next base: position 34,159,119 of record NW_026571207.1, read on the forward strand.
ACCAAATTTTGCACTTCGCGCACGTAAACCGTGACAGTTTCAAAAAAAATCAGCTAACTTTAGATGTTCACTTGTCTAGATGATTCTGATTTTCAGCCCTGTGGTGAAGCGCCTCAGGGAGTTCGTTTCAAACGCAACGTGAACGAAAATGCGGACTGAAACAATCCAAGATGGCCGCCTTCTGTTTCAGGGGGCGGCCATAATAACATTTTTTTGTTTGTCTTGACATGATGATGTTGTGAATTTCATGGCTTACGACAAAGTTGACGTCACGTCTCCCATAGGCGCAATGTATTTTGACTTTTCAGGTGGCGCTGTGTCGCCATTTTTATGCCCGTGCACGAAACTTATATTTTATCGAATTTCGCCACTTCTGAATTTGGGCAAAGTTTGGTGAGTTTTTGAACGTGTTTAGGGGGTCAAATTATTCAGAAGAATAATAATAAAATAATAATAATAATTCGAGCAAAAACAAATACGAAAATTTTAGAACAACATTTATACATTTTTTGAAAGCTCTCGACTTTCCACGTCCACGTGGGGTCATTGGTGAGTGACGGGCGCGTCTGGACCATCTTGTCACCCCCGACTCCCTGACTTCCATTCATTTTCAGTAGTAAATATGAGCCAGAGCGTGGACAAGTTGCAAAAATTCGCTCCGCTGAGCGGAAGCAAAACGCCCTGTCGGGGCTCGGGCCTAAATAGCAAAAAATCTAAGGCACTCAATAGTTAAAAGCCTTTAATACCACATGGCAGATAAAGTTAAATTCACGCCAACGTGTTTTCGGCCTTCATCAGGGCCAACTTCAGACTTCAAACTTTTAATTATTTTGTACTTTTTGATTGTCTCAGTTTTTTTCCTACTTTGTATTTGAGACTGGTTCCTACACTGAAGAGCACCAAAGGACAATTCTGCACACTTTTTGTATATCCAAGTAGCACTCCTGCCCCCAAAGCTTTACAGTAAGAGCTCTTTTATGTTTTTAATACTCTTTACACGTTTACTACAATCATTTGGATAATTTCAGCTCTGGAATTATCCATTTCTACTAAACAAAAGGTAAAAGGAGCTGTTAAAGCTGAATACTGGTTCGAGTGTGCCCCTGGCTTCAAAGTCCGAGCTCGAGCGTCCCATTCTCTCTGCGGGAACGACTCCTCCTCCTCCCTCCAGGGGTTCCCTTCTCTTGGACACATGGGGAACTGCTGTGCCCAGGAGAGGGGAGACATTCCCGCTGGCCTTTAGTCGGCGGCGTCACACACTGTGATGTATCAAGTTAGAAAATCATCATAATAAAATGAAATGTGAATGCAGCCAGACCAAACGTTGGGTCGTGTTTATGTCATTTTACCAATGTTGCAGATGTATTTCATTGGAATATTTTTGCTGTAACGCAGTAATGTGGCATTACAGGGAAAAAAAGTGGTAATATTTTACTCAGTACAAATGTCAATAACGCGTGTTACAATGCTTTTTTAATCTGGATTGATCGTTTTTCTTCATATAATTTCGCTAAAATCACCACGATTAGAGACACGCCTACGTAGGCCGTAGGGTGACCGCGAGTGAAAGGACCGGTGCAGAACTCAACGCTCCATGGAGCTAAACGCAGCTGACGCTCGATCGCGCCTCGCAGACACACTGCTCCATGGACTTGAGGTTCTCTCAGGGGTGGTCCTAGATTCCAAGTCCTAGTCCAAGATTAGTCCTGGTTTGGTCCTGGTTTAGTCTTGGTTTAGTCCTGGTTCAGTCCATATATGATGTGAAAGTTCAGCACCTTCGCAGTTATTTTGATGAGAGTATTTTAAAAGTGCTGCAATAGTCGTATGTTATGTAACAAATTATCATTGAAATGACAGTGATATATAACAAGTCATAAATAACGCACTACAGTTTTAAAGTAACTTGCCCAACAGTGCTAAAAGCTCACAAGACTCAATTTTGCATAATATACTACCTTTAAAATCAGAGTACAGTTTGTGTTCTGTATCTATAGGTTTCAGAATTATAAAAATGTAGATAGTTGCCATAGTGATTACCAATTTCAAACAAACTACAATATTTTAAATAGTAAAAAAAGTCCTCAAAATGTTGCCTGTAATGTTGCCAAAGTGAGGTGGAGGACAGGTCAGTGTTTCTATGGTGGAATCTGCTGTGTAACTGTGAGATTGCAGATTTGTTGACCTGGTTTATGGTTCATATCTCTTTATTTACGGGGGCTATCCACATGGGAAACAGAAGCTCACTGGTCATTTATCATCTACCAGAACTTCCCTCTCTTCACTTGAACAGGTTCCGTGCTTTGCTCATTGGATTCTGCAGAAATCCACTTTGTTTTTTTCAGTTCCATGTGATATTTTTCGCTAGTATCAATACTAAGCAATACTAAAAAGACGTATCAAAACTAGACACTCATTTGAGCATTTATCGGTACTCAAAAAAGTCTCACTGACGGGACAGAAATGAGCCTTTCCTGAATAGCTTTAGAACGATCTTGAGCTGTATAAACACATAGACTAGTATACGAACATGGACCACTATGGAACCTACTGGACTATTTAGGGATTACACAGATATAAGTAGTACTGTCAAGCGATAAAAAAAATTGAGAGATTAATTAATTATGATCTGTAATTAATTAATCTAATTAATCTCTTTTTTAATCTCACCTAAAAATTGCTGAAAAAAGCTTCAACTTGAGGTATTTTCATTTGAATTCATTTTTACATTATTTTCATACTATCATTAACGGTTTTATATAAGTATCATCATTATTACTATTACTAATCTGCATAAATAAACTCAACTTTACAACATATAAACCAAAACAACTCTAGAGCCACATCAGCCCGTTTGACATTAGAATGTGTTAAATGCAGCTTTGTGCAAGGCTCACAGAAACAAAACTTAAAACTGCATGGCTAATTTGCATAGACTAAGTGGAGAAAAAAAAAAAATGCTATTGCGCACTGATGTGGTTCAGCTTCTACTAAAGGACATGACTCAGTGGAATATAGATGTTCTTTCTGTGACAGAGGATGTTGATGGTGAAGGTGAGTCTGTTCTGTGTTTGTATCGCAATGTTTTCAGAGATCAGACATGTGCAGGTTTATCACAGATGCGGCGAGAACGAGAATGAAAATTACAATTCTTTGCGGGAGCGAGCGGAGCAGGACTGCACAGTGCGAGACTGTGTCCTAACAACACATAAAAACAGATTTTATGATAAGGCAACTCGCATACAGAAACAGTAAAGTTAGAGATTAACGCAATTAAAAAACATAAAGTACTAAATATGACTGTAATTAATTAATTGCAATTAATGAGATAATGTCACACCCCTAGATATAAGACCACATGGGAATTAGAGCTTGGAAACCCGACTGAAGTCCCCGACGGGTTCTGACGGGTTAGGACAAATATTTAGAAGTTATGTTTGGACACATCAGTGCGTCACCTGTTTCCTGTCTGCAGTAAAACCACTCACTTTGAGACTCTTTAAGTGTTCGAAAGATCAGAGCACTGCACTTCTAATTTAGATACAAATCCAAAGTGTGTTATTGTTATTTGTGAAATGTGGTGCAAAACTTCAGATACATGATTTTTAAAGCATAAAAGATTGGAGTAGAGTCACTATCACTAATCTGCAGCTTCACCTCGATCCGTGCGCTGTGTGGATGTAAACAGACACATGTGAGGAACTACTCTTGCCTTTTTACTGTTACTCAAACTGGATTAATAGCATGGCTTTTGTGGACTGGGTGTCATTGTTTACGGAGGGTAAATTCTACAGGTAAAATGGATGAGATGCTGCACTTTAAATTGACCACTTTACGAGAGCTGAGGAATAAAATCTTCTCATTATTTCCTCTGTACCCCGAGTTTGTATTTTGCATCTCTGTGTTGTTGTTGTATGTTGCATTCTATTGTCTAATGCTACGTTTATATAAAATTGGCATTGTGTGGCGTTCAGTTTTTATTCTGCGTTTAGACAAGCATTTTCGGGAGTATATCTGCGTGCATACAGTGACGTAAAACTGTGTGGAAGTGGATTGTGTATGTTTGTACTTAAAGCAACAAGAGCGTCTTTGGACATACAAAAGTTTTCACGCCGCGCATTTTCATCAGCTCCTCCTTCCACAAAGTTGTCCCACCTTCGACTGGTTCTCCAGGTCTCGTTCATATCCGTCTGACTCACCTGCGACCAACTGGTGCATCCAGAATTTGACAGAGGTGATTGCAGATCCTTCTCTGTTCACTAATAGTATCTCTGCAGATTCTCCACATTTGTTGGAAGCCTCCTGCAAGTTTATTAGAGCTGCCAGAGCAACCTGAAGGTCCGACGCATGGAAATGATCCGACGTGTTTGTTTCTGTGTACGTAAACATGTACGCGACCTGAGCACATCTGACCAGAGTTTTGCGTCTTGGGCAGTGTAGACAGAAATGCTACGGCGGAGTGTATTCAACTATTCCAGGGTGGTTTCAGATTTTTGCGTTTTTAAGCCCCAAAAACATTGTCGCCGTCTGAACTAAAGACACTTCCGATAAAATATTTTGTCATTTTTACCTGAAAGCGTTCTCGTGTAAACAGGACCTTAATGGAGAGTGTTTTTATTATCATTGTGGTATCGAAATCAGTATCAAGTCTTATTTCTTAGTATTGGAATCAAGTTTGAAAGTTCAGTATCATGACCACATTAACGGTAAAAGTAGTTCTGATATAGATTAATACCATTAACAGTGTTGGGGAGTAACAGATTACATGTACTGAAGTTATGTAATCAGAGTACAAATTATGAGTAACTGTATTCAGTTACAGTTACTGTTTCAGTGAGTGGTAATTAGATTACAGTTACTTGGTTGAAATACATGGATTATATAGAGGTATTTTATTGTTTTCACAATTTGGGCTATACCCTTTTTTTTTGTTTTCTTCCGGTAATTCCACTCATTGCCGGACACTAAACCAGGTCTAAACCAGGACTAAACCAGGTCTAAATCAGGACTGAACCAGGACTAAATCAGGTCTAAACCAGGTCTAAACCAGGTCTAAACTAGGTCTAAACCAGGACTAAACCAGGTTTAAATCAGGACAAAACCAAGACTGAACCAGGACTAAATCAGGTCTAAACCAGGTCTAAACCAGGTCTAAACCAGGACTAAAACAGGATTTAACAGGACTAAACCATGCTGTGTGGACCGTGTCTCCTCCTCTCTACAGCAATTCAAGTAATCCAAAGTATTCAGATTACGTTACTCACTTTAAGTAATTTAATGGATTACGTTACAAACTACATTTTGGGGTATGTAATCTGTAATCTGTAGTGGAATACATTTTAAAAGTCACCTTCCCAACACTGACCATTAAACCACTGTTGAGAAACTGTCTAATTTTGTTTTGCTAATGTGATTATGTGATTGTTTTTTCTAACACCTTTGGGACATTTGTATTGTTTTAGTATGGTTTTGTATGTGCTAGATTGGACTTTGTATTGTCTTTGTACGCACTTTGGGCAGTTGTTGTTGTTCTTAACTGTGCCTGACTTTACTAGTATCGATACATGTTGAAATGCATAGTTTCTTAGCTACTTTTCGTGTCATTTGGCTTGCGGGCACCATATTTTCTGTCCTCCCTCATAAACGGTCAGATCTGAGGAGAGCTTTACGTTGGCTTTACAAACCCTGAGTTCAGTGAGGTTTACTTAAGCCTCGCTCTGTTTACGCACCGGGTCAGAGGAGCAGCCTGTGTTGACTTTTCATTATAACTCTGCTGTTGTAGAGGTGAGGCACAGGAAGGGGGCGCCGTTCCAGGACACACTTTCATTTCTTACAGTAATTATGGATTTACTATGATAATACGGTAAAATCTTCAAGGTGCATTGTGGGACTCTTCTGGTGGAGGGTCCATCAAATGTTATTGCTTTGTCTGGAATGTTTCACAGTATGGCATTAACCTTTCTATCTTCATGGAGACCAAACCAGACCAAGTTACAGGTCAGATCTGTGGAGAGGCGACCCCGCTCACAGTCAAAATACAGTTTGTTTGAGGTATTTTTGAGCTTTAAAACCACCTGTAATTGAATAAATGTGAAGTAGAGCTGTTGAATGTCACACTGTGGAACATTCCAGGCCGAGCAATGACATCTCCATGGAAACAAGCAGGTGACGGACCCACAACCAAAAAGTTACACAGTGCACTTTTGTAACTTTCTGCTACTATGGAGACTTTGCTTTGCCTGGAGTTTTTCACAGTATGATTATATTTCTATTTATTACAGGTCTGATTTGTGGAGAGGTGGTTACAGTAGAATGCATATTTTTCAAGTTACTGTTTTATTGTAAAAAAAACAAATAAAATAAAACACCTATAATGACATAATAAGCAAGTTTAATGTCATATTGTGGTATATGAAAGCAATCTCCATAGAATATCTCCACAGACACAACCATGTGCTGGACTTGTAAGAGAAAAGTTACATTGTGCCACGTTAACATATTTATAAAATACTTTCAAATGATTTTCCATATTTTGAAGTTAGATGTCATTGCTTTGTCTCTGGAATGTTCCACAGTGTGACATTAAACAATTCAATCTTACATTTATTCAACTACAGGTGGTTTTATAGCTCAAAAATACCTAGAAAAACAGACATTCTGACTGTGAGCGGCATCGCCTCTCCACAGATCTGACCTGTAACTTGGTCTGGTTTGGTCTCCATGGTCTCCATTAAACAAAGGTTTAATGCCATACTGTGAAACATACTTGAACTCCTCCATTTGAGGTTGTAGTGAAGAGGGAACTGAGCTGAAAGGCAAAACTCTCGATTTACTGCTCAATCTACGTATCTCCCTGGTCATAAGATTTGGGTAATGACGCTCGAAATGAGTTTCCCCCTCAGGGTGCCTGGGCGCTCCCTTAGAGACAGGGTGAGGAGCTGAGTCACACGGGAGGAGCTTGGAGTAGAGCCGCTGCTCCTCCACGTGGAGAGGAGCAGCTGAGGTGGCTCGGTCCACAGATGCCTCCTGGGCGCCTCCCAGGAGGTGTTCTGGGTATGTTCCACCAGGAGCAGGTCCCGGGGAAGACCCAGGACACACTGGAGGGACTATGTCTCTGGCTGGCCTAGGAACGCCTTGAGGTCCCCCCAGAGGAGCTGGAGGAAGTGTCTGGGGTGAGGGAAGTCTGGGAGTTCCTGCTCAAACTGCTGTTCCCACGACCAACCCCCGGATAAGCAGAAAAAAATGGATACAAAAATGGATGCTGGACTGTGAAACATTTCAGACAAACATGAACATGTTCTCTATGGAGAAGAACATTTGATGGACCCTCCACCAGAAAAGTTACACAATACACTTTCAAATGTGATCTTTTATAAAACAACTCAACCAACTTAACTTAAAGGTGCACTGTGTAACTTTTCTCTTAGAGGGGCTATCTGCTTGTTTCCATGGCGATGTTATTTCTGTGCCTGGGATGTTCCACAATACACATTAAACAAATATATCTTGCAGAAACTGCCACAAAAAACATGTAATATTACTGCCACTGTCCACTTCTCCACAGATCCGGCCTGTCTCCATGGAGATGGTTCAAATTAAATGCCATACTGTGGAACATTCCAGGAAAAAAACAGTAACTATCTACAGGAGTCAAGCAGGTGGCAGACCCTCTATCAAAAAAGTTACACAGTGCACCTTTAACTTACAAAACCTAGACTCTTATTTTAGACATAATTTGATAAACAGTTCATAATTGGCTGTGCATTTCTCATACTTAAAAATAGCTTCTGAGAAATGAATTAGTATTTTAATTAATTTGAATTCAGGTCGTCCATAAATCTGCATAAGTTGTTTGTGGAAATGCGTTTGAATGTATTCGCTCAGAGGTTCAGATGAGAGTGGATAAAGCTCACATCCATATTATTGACGTGTGTCGGATTAAACTGCAAAATGAAATGGTAAATAAACAAGTGTGACTCATTATAGTCCTGTGTTTTTACCAGAGCCAGGAGGAAAGGTCAGTCCACTGTGAGTCCTGCTTTACAATCAGGTTTACAACACTGTTTAGACCAGGTTTACTCCTGGTTTAGACCACTGTTTAATTCTGGGTTAGTCTTGTTCTAGTCCTAATTTAGTCCTGGTTTAGATCACCTTGTGTCCTGGTTTACAATGAGGTTTAGATCACTGTGAGTCCTGGTTTAGTCCTGTTCTGGTTTAATCCTAGTTTAGGTCACTGCTTAGTCCTGGTTTAGTCCTGGTTTAATCCTAGTTTATATCGCTGTTTAGTCCTAGTTTAGATCACAGTTTAGTCCTGGTTTAGTTCTGATTTGGTCCAGGTTCATATTACTCTTTAGTCCTGGTTTAGTCTTTGTTAAATCCTAGTTTAGATCTGTGTTTAGTCCTAGTTTAGATCTGTGTTTAGTCCTAGTTTAGATCTGTGTTTAGTCCTAGTTTAGATCACTGTTTAGTCCTGGTTTAGTCTTGGTTAAATCCTAGTTTAGATCAGTGTTTAGTCCTGGTTTAGTCTTGGTTAAATCCTAGTTTAGACCAGTGTTTAGTCCTGGTTCAGATCCGCCTTTGGTTCTGGTTTAGATCAGTGTTTTGTCCTGGTTTAGATCCGTGGTTAGTCCTGGTTTAGATCTATGTTTAGTCCTGGTTCAGATCCGTGTTTGGTTCTGGTTTAGATCAGTGATTTTTCCTGGTTTAGATCCGTGTTTAGTTCTGGTTTAGTCTTGCTCTATTCCTTATTTAGTCCCAGTTTAGAACCTAATTTAGTCCTGGTTTAGATCCATGTTTAGTTCTGGTTTAGATTCATGTTTAGTCCTTGTCTAGATCTGTGTTTAGTCCTGGTCTAGTCTTGGTTAAATCTTAGTTTAGATCTGTGTTTAGTCCTGGTCTAGTCTTGGTTAAATCCTGGTTTAGATCCGTGTTTAGTCTCGGTTCAGTCCTGGTTTAGACCTGGTTTAGTACTGGCTATAACATCAATATTCTTCATTTATTTTTTGCAGTTGTTTTGTTCCTGAAGAGTTTTTTTCTAAAGGGTAATTTAGGTTAAGACTGTTTTTATCTTGTATTTTTCAATCCATCTTTCAGTGTAATTGGTGAAACCTCAGGAGCATGTTTACAATGTTTATGGATTAGCCTGGATGATTTGCGTCGATGAAAAGTGGAGGACTGGAAGAAACCCACACAGACACAGGCAGAACATGCAAACTAGTCATCGCTCTCTAAATTAAGACTCTAAAAGACGAGTGAGCATTTTCCAAACACTCTCATTCCAATTTGTTGCACAGTTAAAGGGGCTGTACACCATTTGTTCAGATAAAAAGTAAATGTGTCTGTAGGTCAAAGCAGCTGATAGGGTCTAAAGTGTTTTTTATCGTCTGTGAACCAGGATGTAACACTGACTGTTGTGAAAAGCACTTATAAACTCATAGTTTATGAGCGATTAGTTTAGATCAGTGTTTAGTTCTGGTTAGATCACTGATTAGTCCTGATTTAGTCTTGGTTTAGATCACTGTTAAGTTCTAATTTAGTCCCGGTTTAGATCACTACTTAATTCTTGTTTAGTCTTAGTTTAGAGCAGTGTTTAGTCCTGGTCTAGTCTTGGTTAAATCCTAGTTTAGATCCGTGTTTGGTCCTGCTTTAGAGCTGTATTTAGTCCTGGTTTAGATCCGTGTTTAGTCCTGATTTAGATCACTGTTCAGTCTTGGTTTAGATCATTGTTTAGTTCTGGTTTAGTCCTGATTTAGTCTTGGTTTAGGTCACTGTTTAGTCCTGGTTTAGTCCTGATTTAGATCACTGTTTAGTTCTTGTTTAGTCCTGGTTTAGGTCACTGTTTAGTCCTGGTTTAGATCACTATTTAGTTCTAGTTTATTCTTGATTTAGACCACTGTTAAGTTCTGGTTTAGTCCTGGTTTAGTCTTGCTCTAGTCCTTATTTAGTCCTGGTTTAGAACCTAATTTAGTCCTGGTTTAGATCACGGCTTAATTCTTGTTTAGTCCTGGTTTAGATCACTGTTTAGTTCTTCTTTAGTCTTGATTTAGACCACTCTTAACTTCTGGTTTAGTCCTGTTTAAAACCTATTTTAGTCCTGGTTTAGACCACTGTTTAGTCCTGGTTTAGTCTTGCTCTAGTCCTTATTTAGTCCTGGTTTAGAACCTAATTTAATCCTGGTTTAGATAACTGTTTAGTCCTGGTTTAGACCACTTTTTAGTTCTGGTTCAGTCCTGGATTTGTCATGGTTCAGATCACTGTTTAATCATGGTTTAAATCACTGTTTAGTCCTGGATTAGTCTTGTTCTAGTCCTAATTTAGTCCTGGCTTAGATCACTGTTTAGTCCTGGTTCAGATTACTGTTTAGTCCTGCTTTAGTCCTGGTTAAGTCCTGCTTTAGTCCTGGTTAAGTCCTGCTTTAGTCCTGACAGACATTCTTATATGTTCATTTTGTCAGCAGTCGTGTGACCTCTGGCTTCTGAACATTATGAAAAGCTCTTATAAACTCATAACATTAAATAATTAAAACGCTCGGAAGGCCTAAGGTACGTGAGGAATAACTTTGGAGCACTGCAAAATGTTTTTCAGTTTATTTTTTTTTTTACTTTTTGAAGACAGAAAAACTGGTTGATGGGCTTAAAAGTTCTTACATAATGGAAACTGTTTAATAAAAGTTGTTAGTTGCGCTTGTCTCTTGTTAATTACGTGGACCTGGACATAACACGGTCTCATTAGAGCTTGTTTTGATACGCCTTGAAATCCATGTGTGGCGTTTGGCTGCGTCTCTGCTGAAGACTGCTCCTTTACTGCGTATGACACAAGCACAATAAAGTCATTCTTTTTATTAGGAGACAGTCATTAATGGAAATATAACTTATGTCATGTGTTTAAAATGCTGTGCTGGAAATTTTAAAGTCTCTGTTCATTGTTATTGGTATTTTTGGAAACTTGAGGTAAGAAATTTGATACTTTGCAGCTGATGTCGTCAACACTCTCTGGGGATGTGGTGCTAACTGTGGGCTCTGCTGTGTCTGAGACTTTTATTTTATTTTACCGAGACAATAGAAAAAACTAAACAAAACATAGGACATACAGATATACAATCATGACAAAGACAATACGTTACACATACATACATCCATACACATACGCAGTGTTGGGGAGTAACAGATTACATGTACTGGAGTTATATAATCAGTACAAATTATAAAAATGACTTAAAAACAAACAAACAACAACAAAACAACAGGTTACTTACTCTTTTGTGGAGTGAATGGACCAGTGCATTATCCTGATGAGCTCCTCTTCGTCTCTGCTCTTCTTCACTGAATGTGTGCGGTGTAGAAACATTTGAAAATACAACATTTACATGTAATATCCTCCCATCTACAGTAAAGCACAAACTCATTTTAATTTACAACAGGATGTTGTAGAAAAGTTTCTTACTAACTGTAATATTTTTTTGTCCCACAATGCATTGCAATCTACAGTTATGACATGTAGTTTGTGAAAGCAAGAAGCAGTTGTAAAAGTTACTGTAGAAACTACAGAACTTTGTTACAGTGTAGTTAGACCTGGTTTATGCCTGGTTTAGTCCTGTTTAGACCTGTCCTGATTTAGACCTGGTTTAGTCCTGATTTAGACCTGGTTTAGTCCTGATTTAGACCTGGTTTAGTCCTGATTTAGACCTGATTTAGTCCTGATTTAGACCTGATTTAGTCCTGATTTAGACCTGGTTTAGTTCTGGTTTAGATCTGCTTTAGACCTGGTTTAGTCCTGCTTTAGACCTGGTTTAGACCTGGTTTAGTCCTGGTTTAGTCCTGGTTTATGCCTGGTTTAGTCCTGGTTTAGATCTGCTTTAGACCTGATTTAGACCTGGTTTAGACCTTGTTTAGACCTTATTTAGACCTGATTTAGACCTGGTTTAGACCTGATTTAGATCTTCTTTAGACCTTATTTAGACCTGATTTAGACCTGGTTTAGACCTGATTTAGATCTTCTTTAGACCTGATTTAGACCTTCTTTAGACCTTCTTTAGACCTGATTTAGACCTGGTTTAGACCTGATTTAGATCTGCTTTAGTCCTGGCTTAGACCTGGCTTAGACCTGGTTTAGACCTGGTTTAGTCCTGGTTTAGATCTGCTTTAGACCTGGCTTAGACCTGGCTTAGACCTGGTTTAGACCTGGTTTAGACCTGGTTGGAGATGATTCTATCGAGATCTGGTATTTTAGTTAACGCTCCTGTACACGATTTTTCCCAAGTATTTGAGCAAGTACAGTACAGCAGTTTCAGGAAGCGCACTGTTAGCATGCTAGTTGTCAACCTTACATTACAGTGAAGAACTGGATCCTCGGAATGTATGAGGTTATGTGAGGAAAAAGTTTAAACCACTGCAAACTGTTCAAACAAACTATTCACCTTTTTAAGACAGTAAAAATCAGGCACAGAACCTTTAAATGCACTAATTATATTGAACTGAATTTGCACAAGTTAATGTTTAGATCAGTTCAAGCTGGATAATGATGCCAAGGAAAGCAGTTTCAATACGTTTAATACAGAAGTCACTGGTATCAGGATGTTATTGCTGTGCCGTAAAATGACATGGTATAGAATCAAAACAAAAATATCACCCATCGCAATTATCTGGCCTCTGGTTGCGTTCAGTTTAAACTCCTGCTCTTCTGATGGATGGATTTGATTAAAACAGTCCCCTCTGGCCTGATCCAGGGCTCCAGAGAAAAGGTGCTCTTTAAACTGCTTTTAATTAGACTAAATATGATGAGAACGGAAGAGCAGAGAGGCGGTCTGCGGTCGAAATAATACCAGATGATTGTAGAGTTTAAATAATGAGATTTCGTAATTTTAGCTATCAATTCTGACCAAGGCTTAGTTTGATTAAAAAGCAGCTTTTTAATGCGGAGAAGTCAAGATTAAAGAGCCTGCATCAGATTTTTTACATGTATTTCAGCAAAATGTGTCTTGCCTCAGCACGGATGTGTTGTATAAGCAGCTCTTTAAAGTCAAATGTGTATTATGTACGGGTGGAACGATATCCAAGTCTCATGATACAATATCGTCACAGTATGAACCTCACGGTACAATATTTACTGCGATATCGTGGGAAAACTCATGATATGGTGGGGAGGCTCATGATATTACAATATTATACAAAATAACAAGACTGACATTATAAAATACTGACTATCATTTGGTACATTTGTCATTGTCATATTTATATTAGTGACATTTTGAACAGCTTGGAAAGCCTTTGAAGTTGAAGTGCAAAATTCAAGTAACAACTAAACAATTGTAATAAAACTGTAGTCAGGAGCCTCACAGAGTAAAAGTCCAACAGAAGCTGACCACATCAGCGCACAAGATGTTTGTTTTTTTTAGTCTTATGCAAATGAGCCATGTGGCTTTATGTTTCGTAACAAATGTGCACAAAGCTGCATTAAACACATTATTACAAATTTTAAAAAAAAACAAAACATAAATGCGATGGCATTTTATATTCAGGTCCAGTTTAGCCACTAACCTTTTAAACCCAAACCCGTCCACTGTGGAAATGGATGCAAATCACTGGCTTTATATTCTGTGATGTATTTGGTTATTTCTTGAGCTGTTGTGATGCAGAGCTGCTGTAAATGCTTCACATATACAGTCGTTTTTTGTCCCGACTTGATTTTCTGAACACATTCTTAAAATTTTTTGTTGTGTTGGTTTATCAAACGACTTGTCATGTTGTAGTGTTGCAGTATTTCTGGAGGTGAACAGAGGTGTTGTTTGTCCTTCACCTTTCCTCCTTTCTTGTCTTGTGTCACGACAAACACAAAATGCTTTTAGACCTCAGACTTAACAGCCGCTGGTGCGTCCACAATGGGCGCACTGGCCGATGACGCGGCCGCAAAGGATTATGGTCCATGTAGTTAACTGTGCTATGTGCCACAGGAGCCGACTTAAAATTCTTGTTTTTGTATCAAGACACACAGTTTAATACTGTGACAAGACCGTGATGATATCATGGCAATTTTACTACAACGATATCGTGGTATCGCCAATATCGTTACACCCCTAGTATTATGTACTGTCTGCATCTAAGTGTTTTATTGGCCCATAATCAGGAAGTGCACAGATAGCATGCAAGTTGCTAGTTTTAATATACCACAAAGCTCCGTTCTGGTCTCTGAAAGTTGTGAAAAGTGCTTATAAACTCATCATGGTGAGTAATTAGGATGCTCTAAATGCATAAGGTAAGTGAGGAAGAACTTTGGACAATAATAAACTGACAATAAACTGACAATAAACATCTTGTACAGCACCTTATTCCTGATTTAAACTTAAAAATCAGTTTTAGTCCAAGTCTAGACCTGTTTTAGTCTGGGTTTAGTCACTTCATAAGTTTGAGGATTTAGTGTCTGTTGTGTCCTGGGATGCTCCGGGTCAGGTCCATTTAGTCTGAGTGAGAGTGGAAATCCTTTCAGATTTCATGAGTCCCACATGTTCAGATGTGAGCGGAGAGAGGGAATAAAGATGTCAAAGAAAGAGAGGGAGAGGGAAATGAGAGAAAGGGGGAGAGAGAGATGAGAGAGGGATTGAGAAAGAGAGAAAGATGGGGAAGAGGGAATGAATAGAGAAAAAAAAAGCTTTCAAAAAGGCAGCGAGGAGAGGAGGAGAAAGAGGAAAGGAAAAGAGAGTCAATATGATGTAATTTCGGATGATGATGTCATTTCAGAATGTGATGTCATTTAGCCCTGAGCCCACTCGGAGCATTTTGGGGACAGCAGGAGGATATGCTCATATTATCATTTCCATTCACTTATAGCGGCTGTGCAATTTTAAACTCTCCCAGCCAACGAAGGTGACACACAAGTCGAGCAAAACCTCTCGTTGGAACGTGATGTCATTTTGGAATGTGATGTCATTTTTGGAATGTGATGTCATTTATGGAATATAATTATCTGGATGACATTTTGGAATGTGATGTAATTTACGGGATAACATTTTGAAATGTGATGTTATTTATGGGATGAGATGTTATTTATGGGATATAATTTTGGAATGTGATGGAATTTTATGTGATGTCATTTACGGATGTCATTTTGGAATGTGATGTTCATTTACGGATGTCATTTTGGAATGTGATGTCATTTTGGAATGTGATGTCATTTACGGATGTCATTTTGGAATGTGATGTTATTTATGGGATGTCATTTGTAGGATGCAATTTTGGAATGTGATGTCATTTTGGAATGTGATGTTATTTATGGGATATAATTTTGGAATGTGAAAGAATGTTTATGGGATGTCATTTTGGAATGTGATGTATGTTATGTGATGTCGTATCGGAATGTCATGTTACGTCGGAATGCGTTGCCATATTGTGTTGTGATATTGGAATGTGTCCTTTTGGGATGTGATCTTTTATTGGGTAGTGATCTAATTTCGGAATGTGATTTAATTTCGGAATGTGATGCCATGTCAGAATCAGAGGTTGCGTTAGCCATGTATGCAGAAGAATGCTTTAGGAGTTATGATAATGTTATAAATCTTTGTTATCTTTGCAGAGTTAAGTTTGGCTGGAGTGTTTCTGTTGATGTTTAGAGGAGTTTCCTGTCGTCTTATCTGAGTTGTTAAAGTGTTGAGGTTAAACGCGTCTCCCGCACACAGAGTGCTTTGGGGACTGCCGTTATTCCTCTGCCAAATATGTTAAAATGTGAAGACAATGTGTGACTCTTTGGGAAATGTGAGGCAAAATGTGTGTCATAACCACTCCTGACACTCAGCACGTGGCAAATAAAATGTGATAATGTGATTTTGGAATGGGATATCATGTCAGAAAGTGATGACATATTGGAATGTGAAGTGTGGACGTCATTTTCGGAACGTGGAACGTGATGTCAACTCTAGGCCTAACCTAAACGGAGCAACAGTGATCTGAAAGTGAAGAGTCGTCTGCCTCAGTGTGATGTCACAGAGATAAAGGGGCAGTCAGTTGAGTGTGTGGACTTATATAAATATCTTGGAACACTCATTGAGTTTTGACGATAATTGTTCTGCTGTGTGTAAAAGAGGCACCAGCGCCTTCACTGTCTGAGGAAGTTGTCCTTTTACCATTTAGACAGAACCATGATGACACTGTTTATAAAACATTTATAGAATCAGTTTTAATGTTTTCATTGGTCTCGTGGTTTGGGAGCATTTCTGCTAAAAACAAGAACTCCCTGAATCAGTTGGTTAAATGGGCGAGTGAGGTGGTTGTTCATCCTCAGAGACACCTGGATTCTCCGTACTTGAGACAGTTACAGAGGATTTTAAGAGACGTGTAACATCCACTAAACTCAGAGTTTCAGCTGCTTCCCTCTGGTCAGACGCTTTTAGTCCCAAGATCTAGAACGAATCTTTTTAAAATGAGCATCGTTCCGGCTGCTATCGTACTTATGAATAAATTGTAATCTATTTATCTAAGATTGTGTGTTTTTAACATATTTAAGATTTATTGTGATTTTAGCCAAGTGTGATGGATGAATTTAACTAAGTGTTTATGGAACAAACCATTCTGCACTGGAGCACTGTAACACTTTATTTTGTAATTGTGTTTTTATACGTGATTTGTGGATGAATGAAATGTGAAATGTGGAACCTGCCTCTCAAATCTGCAAAGCAAATTTACCTACGGGTACGAATAAAGCAACCTAACCTAACCTAACCTAACCTAGAATATATGCATGTTGTCATTTCCATTTAGTTATAGTGGCAGTAGAATTTTAAACTCTCCCAGCCAGCGGGATCGGCAAAAAAGTGTGACATAACCTCTGGTCGGAATGTGATGGCATTTGAGATTGGTGAATATGCCGTTGTGTCACTGATAGTCCTGCAAGATTAATCGTGATCACATCCAAACCACCATATGGACACAATTAACCAATCACAAGGGCTACAAGTACCATAATCTTTTACAAACAATAGTAAATCTCATGTTTAGACATATAAATCCTGGTTTAGTCCTTGTTTAGATATAATCCTGGTTTAGTCTTGGTTCCCCCAAGTTTTTATATATATTTTTTTCCAATTTAGTCCCAGTTTACCCATTTTCTTGATTCTAACGGATTAGTCTGTCTGAGTGGAGATTGCTGTCCTCTCACACAGGGCTGAGAGGTGAGAGGCTTCAGTTTGTACTGGCTCAGCCCCAGTGGCATTGACATGAATGTGATCTATGCAAATACACACCTACTCACTCTGGAAACTACAGCTCCGGAATATCCTGGAAAAATCACATCACGTTTTGACATTATGTGGAGGTCATATTTCATTTTTAGGTCAGATTTGACTCCAGCTAGAATGTGTTTTGTAAAGAAAAAATGTATTAAAAGCCATGAGTAAATTTCCATGCATTGCACTAAAGCTATGACTAAAAGCAGATTTTTAGATTTTGTTTATTTCAGTGACGCATATGACACATTGTTCATCCTGTTATTTTGAAATCTTACTTTAGATTAAAAAAGCGTAGTGCTTCACTCTTTGATTCATCATTGACTCATCTGAAATGTTTTTCAGTCTCTCGTGATATTTTCCTCGTGATATTTTTCCTTGTAAGCAGAATATTTGTTTTGATATGAACAAATCATGCATGTCCCTAATTGGCTAGTCAATCACGGCCATTTTAATTTGGGGAGATTCACCAATGGCAAGACTCAGATCTTTGTAAAGTATAGGAGAAGAGTGTGGATTACAAACAAACAAAAGTCAGTCAGTTACAATTTATCCTGGTTACAATATTCATACATATTTGATGGTTAACTGAAACTATTATGGATTTACCAAAGTAGCATGACATTTGTAATGTAGTTGACAAAATAAATTAATCAACCTAACCTTACTAAATCATGACTAAAGTAGGGTGAGCAGATGTCCCTATTTACCCAGGACAGTCCCAGTTTTGAGCTCTGTGTCCCCTGTCCCAGCAGATTTATACAAAACCAGCGATTTGTCCCAGTTTTATACAAGAAATGTCATAGGTGTCCTTATTTTTGACAAATTTGATCTAAACCAGGACTAAACTAAGTCTAAACCAGGACTATATCAGGTCTAAATCAGGACTAAAACAGGACTATCTTGACTAATCTGATCCCTGCCAAAGGTAAAGAGCATAACTTGTCATTTGTTTGGCCAAAATACAGAAAACTGTGTTTGCAAATGACCATAAAGCAAAAAAATGCAGCAACAGATGATTCTTGCATGGAGTTGAAAACACTGTGGTGCACTGTATTACCACAGGACATCACAAGGTGGAACAGAGTGTTTTCATTTTAGAGAAGATCTCAGTGTAAATCTGCAGGGTTTGTGCCTTAAACGTGTGTGAAGTAAACAAAACACAACTCCAAGTATGTTTGTCATGAGGAAACAAAATTATAGCATTGATCAAAAATTAGTGCCATATGGCAGGTGCACTGTGTAACTTTTCTGGAGATTGTCCACAACTTGTTTGTCTCCATGGAGATGTTAATGGTTGGGTTTAAATTGTCCACAAAGTTAAAATCCCTTAGGCTGCGTTCAGACTGCAGCCTGAAGTGACCCAAATCCAATTTTTTGGCCCCTATGTTCCTGTATCTGATCTTTTAATGACAGTCTGAACGACACAGATCCGATTTTTTCAAATGCGACCCAGGACACTTGGATATGTGCTCCTAAAACCGATACATATCTGATCTTTTGACATGTGACTTCAGTGTGAACGGCCAAAGTGTATTCATTCACCTACACGTTCATCAACAAGACACAAACGTCACTATTCTGCGCTGAAGTAGGCGAAAATTGTTAATGAACTCCATGTCACTGAAGTGAAGCACATCACCACTCACCACTCTTGGCTACGTCTCCACATCCACACGTTCCTTTCAACGGACGTCTAATATTCACACTGGAGGTCACATACAAGTCACATTTAATTGGAAATGTGAACGACCTCACAAAAACATTGGATTTCACAAAAAAATCTGAATTGATCATTAAGCCCTGCAGTCTGAACGTAGCCTTAGATTATGAGAGTCCATAATGTTACTCTCTTTTCATGAATTTATTTATACCAAACATTCCAGTGTGTCCCAGTTTTGAATTTTGAAAATCTGGTCACTCTAGACTAAAAATATAAATAAATTTCCAAAACAAAATAAAAGATAGTTGTCAAAGCTTTACACTGGCCTTGAACTGTCCTCGTCCAAACTGCGTGCGGTGGGTCCCTTGAGCCTCTTGTCTGTTTGCAGTGAAGTATGTGAGCTTAGTATTTTTAGCCTGTAGCTGTAGTAGGACATGATTTAAGACGACACATTTCTCCCAGTGGTCCACAGCAGCGCTAGGCTAGGCTAGGCTAGGCTATGCTATGCTATGCTAGGTCAGGTTAGCGTTTTGTGGCTAATTTATAAAGTGCTGTACAAACCTGCGTCAGGATTTACACGTTCGGAGTGGTCAAAAATAACAACGTAATCAAGCAACATCGGCTCAGTGTAAAATGACTTGAAGAACTTTAATATTTGATTACGTCACTAATAATTTATGACATAATTAAATATTTATTAGGCTTCCCAAACCTGCTTCAGCCCCAGAGAACATGGCTAAGATTTTGAGTTAAAAAGTTGTCAAAAATGATTAATTACACAGAAAATAAGTTATATCTATGCTGACATAATTTAAACATAAATTTTTGGTTTAAAGACACACTATGTAACTTTTTGTTGGGGTTCATCACCTGCTTGTTTCTATGAAGATGTCATTGCTCTGCCTGGAATGTTGCACAGTGTGACATTAAACATCTCTACTTTACATTTATTCAACTACAGGTGGTTTTATAGTTCAAAAATACCTAGAAAAACAGGCATTCTGACTGTGAGCGGGGTCGCCTCTCCACAGATCCAACCTGTAACTTGGTCTAGTTTGGTCTCTATGAATATAGAAAGGTTTATTGCCAAACTGTGGAATATTCCAGACAAAGCAATAACAGGACCATTCACCAGAAAAGTTACACACTGCACCTTTAAAGGTTGTATAGAGGATTTTTATTTTTTTTTAAGGGAAGTGAAATACAGCGACAGTCCTTTTTCAAATATTGTGCATGCAGGACACCACCTTCCTCCTCCACAGCTCCCTCAGTAGAAACACCTCCTCCCGCCTCGTTACTCTAGAAATCATGTTTGTTTACCTCCAGTGCGCGTTCAGAATTACTGTTGAAATGACCTGTCGAGATGTAATTTAGCGACTGACGCGTCAGTTTTTAGACCCTTTGTCTGCTTCAAGTCGCGCCTTCGCTGGAAGGAATCTCAAAGAATCACCTCCGTTTGTCTTTGCTCCTTTTCCCTTTCTCTTCTTCTTTCAGCGACCTCAAAAACGGACTTTCTTTTGCGGCAAACTGGTCGTGGATTCTCGTCTGCAGTCACAACAAACTTTGTGCGAATTGCGAGGAAGCGACAGTTTGAAAAAGCCTCTAAGAACCGCTGCATAAACCATGTAATCCCTGCGCACCGGCGAGTTAGTTTCACTAGAAACATAGGGAGTTTGATTGACAACCTAACAGCCAATAGATAAAGAGGGAGCCTCGTTGTCTATTGGCTGATGTTTATCTGGCCTCACTACGTCCACCGTTGATAAATTTTCATTGTTTTTTTTTTTTTTTTTTGGTCATCATAATTACAAGGCTGCTGCGTCTCTGTAATGGTATTTTAAACTTTCATTGACAATTTGAAACAAAAAAAAAAAAGTCCTCCATACAACCTTTAAACTAACAATTCATATACTCCCAGATGGGGCCAAGAAATAGAACTGATTGACGATGTCGCATTTTGCCACAAAATATCCAAAAGGTAAACTCACAAATGTTAAAACTGATTATTTTTGATTGATAGCATTTATATAGCACCTTTCAAGATACCCAAAGCGCTTTACAGTTCATTATTCAGTCACTCCACACTCAGTGGTGGTAAACTACTACTGTAGCCACAGCTGCCCTGGGGCAGACTGATTTTTTATGCCTTTTTTGTCATGATTACTGTTGATCTTAAGAATTCAAGTAAAATACATATAACTTCATGTTGTCTGCGCTGAAATGAATCATGGGATATGTAGTTCCTGATGTTTATTAGCTATTGCAGCTTTAAAACAATACACTTAAGCAAAGAAACTTTGTGATTTGATATATTATGACGCCCCCACGGTTTTATTATGAAACCTTTGACGATACTACTCATATTTATGTATGGGGCAATCAACATTTTCACTTGTAAGAAAAAGCTGGTACGTTCACTGTACTTGGTTTGGTCCTGGTCTAGTCCTGATTTAGTCCAACTGTACTCTTGTGTACAGAACTTTATTTATTTCATCTCTCAAAAACAGGTATTTTGACTGTGAGCGGGGTTGCATCTCCATAGATCTGACCTGTAACTGGTTTGTTCTCCACGAAAATAAAAACCTTTAAATGGTCAAAGGTCACATTTTTATACAGCGCTTTTCCACCTTCATGGCACTCAAAGCGCTTTACAACAAGGACACCACACACCAGTGTACACAGACACTTAGGTAGGTTAAGTGTCTTGCCCAAGGACACAAAACGACAGCATTCCTCATTCCAGACAAAGCAAGAACATCTCCACACCTTTAATCCTTGCACACTTTTCTCTCAGGCTCTGTAGAAGGTCTGTCTGTTTGAACCATGAGACCCACTTTTGAGATTTATGACTGTTTATTTACATTTTTAGAGCTGTGCCCGGGCTTTTAGAGTGCTCTAAAAATAATAATCATAAAAATAAACCTAGACATAACATCACATAGCAGATTAATATGGGAAGAATGTGACTTTATTCCAGAATGGATTACATCAATACAGTACTTTCTCACTAACAAAGCGCAGTGTATTTTTAGGCCTCTGCAGTTATACGTGGACTGTAGCTGTGGTTCAATAGAGGCTTTGCACCGTCACGTGACCCCTATAGCAGTGGCACCTACGCCGCCATGACACCGGGCACACTATGTCATTGACTTCAGTAGCATCGGAGAAACATGGGCAGGTTTTGTTGTGTATTTGGTTGTTCTAGAAGCTCTGAAAGGGATAAAATGATTTGTTTCTTCACTGTTCCTCTGGAAATGACTCATCAGGAGCTCAAACAAGGGAATTATCGAAAAAAAGACATGGATTATGGCTAGAGAACATAAACCGCGAAGAGATTTCCAATGTTACCATCAAGACCCCCGAAGTTTCATCAAGGTATTTGCTATTTAAATTGTTTCATAGATTATTTAATGAAAGAAGCACATTTACTGAACTAAAATTTCATTAATTTATCCAGGAAAACCCGCACTAGTTTACGATTCAACAAACCCACACTGGGCTCCTATGATCAACATGGTGCACGAGTCGAAGAGTCTGTGAGCCGAACCTCGAAAGAATCGGCCATGAAAAGATCCTCGCAAACGTTGGAAAGATCCGCTCGCAAAAAGAGATTCATTCTAGAAGAAATAGTTGTGGATAAACAAGACAATAAAGAAAACATGGGTCCTACGACGAGTGACATGTTTATATGTGGTTGGAAGATACAGTTTCTACTGCCACTCACACTGCAAATGTTTTCTTTTTAAATTTTAGTTCAGTAAATGTGCTTCTCTCATTAAATAAACTATGAAAAAAATTTAAATAGCAAATACCTTGATGAAAGTGACGTGAGTGTGTCTTGATGGTACCATAGGAAATCTGGTTTATGTGGTTTATGTTCTCTAGCCATAATTCCCGTCTTTTTTTCGATAATTTCCTTGTTTGAGCTCCTGATGAGTCATTTCCAGAGGAACAGTGAAGAAATGAATCGTTTTATCCCTTTCAGAGCGTCTAGAACAACCAAATACACAACAAAACCTGCCCATGTTTCTCTGATGCTACTGAAGTCAATGACATAGTGTGCCCGGTGTCATGGCGGCGTAGGTACTGTTGCTATAGGGGTCATGTGACGGTGCAAAGCCTCTATACAAAGTCCACTCAGTTTGACTTAGAGGAGCTTTCTGTTTTTCCGTAAAGGACTTATATTACACAAAACTGACTCTTGCAAGCTTTGTGAGCTTTAAGACATGTTATAATGTTGTTAGCTCATCAGAAACAGACCTGGACTTGTGTTTTGTTTCATTCACGTGTTTGAGTAACCCTTTATTATTAGTCTGTGTACAAGTTAACAGCTCCTTTTACCTTTAGTTCAGTAGAGATCGGAAATTCCAGGCCTAAAATTATCCAAATGATTCTGCTGAAGGTGCATGGAGTTTAAAAGCACAGTGGAGCTTTTTGTACTACCACATGACATCACAAGGTGGAACACAGTGTTTTAATTCTGAGAGAAGATCTCAGCCTAAATCTGCAGGGTTCGTGTGTTAAATCTGTGTACACAGCAAAAAAAAAATTCAGGGTAAAATATTTCAGAGTTGTTTTTAACACAAAAAGTGTTATTTTAACTATTTGAAAGTTAAGTGGGGGTTTGAGTTGGGGTTATTTGTCAGACTTGATATGGTTGAAGTTAATTCAACTTCCCTTAGTGTTAATTTGGCTCCTCCCACCCACCACTTCAAACTCCCGTGAGAGAAGATCAGTTTGAACCAGTTTTGTACAGAATTTAATCTTAAATTAACTAAAATAAAGTGTAAAAATAAAACACCTCTGTGTGTTGTTTTGCTAAATCAGAATAACTCTACAAAGTGTTATCTGTTTACTCTCAAAACATTAAAATAACTCTGGATTTTGGGGTTAAACAGGAACTTTGGTCCAGTGTTACTTCATGAACATTTCCAAAAATGTTAAATTAACTCTAGAACAGATTGGACTCATATCAACTCTGAGAAAATGTTAAAAGTAATTCTGTGAGAGTCAGTTTTAACACTCCACTTTTTGCTGTGTACACTGCAAAAAAGCTTGGACAAAATTTAAGATATAAACACTTAAATCTATCAGAAAATTAATTAAAACTGTAAGAGCTGCTCTGTCTGAGATTTGTTAGACTTCAGTCTGAGTTGTATTTTAACACTGTCTGACCATAAAGAGTTGGTTTAGTTGGATCTACAAAGGTGAGAATGAAAGGTGAAAATCAAACACGTAAAAATGAACTTCAACACTCGTATTGATCGCAGGCTCCTGAAAATGTGCTGTTTAAATCAATTTTGTATTTTTAGTTGTGTTTTCAGACCATCTTATAAACTTTTTTTTGGCAGTGTTTGCCAATATGTGATTGTGTCTCTATGGTAACGCTCCACCATAGAGAAACATGTAGAACACCCTCAGATGACTTGAATTAAGAAAGTTTTATCATCATTTCAGTAAATTTCAATTGACATTTAAAACTGCCAATGAAAGAAGACTTTTTGCTCTTAAAGGTCCCATCTCATGCAAAATAACTCTTTTCACATTGTATCTTCTGCACATAAACAAGCACAATTTGGGTTTTGGAACATCCATTACACAATAGTTCTGAAATCTTACTGATTTCTTGGAGACAGTCACAGACCAGGAACTATGAAAGTCCGACTATTGCTCCTCCCCCCGCCCGTCCTGAGAAAACACAGGCTCCGCCCTCCAAACGTGACGTAGACTCTGAGTGAGCCGCCCTTCCTCCACCCACCTCAGGGAGGGAGGGGGAGACAGACGTGCACCCTGATAGTGGTAGGAATAAACTTTTATTCATCATGGAGATACAGTGCGTTCAGCCACATGTCTTGGACCCGGAATCGGACGAGGACTTTGAGGAGCACAAAGCTCAAGCGCCGCGTCGACATCAGCTGAACATGACTGATTGGTAAAGTATTAATAAACACTAGTAGATAAACTTATTATATCGTGTTCACTGGAGGAGGTGGTGGAGTCGGGGAGGGGGGCGGGTTCGAAGCTCTTTATGCTACATCAAACGCGTCATACGTGTATCTGCCGTGTCATCATTGTAGCAGCTTTAGTTCGTTGTCACGTGGGAGGGTGGCAGAAATACGCTGCAATTTGTTAAAAAACGTCAAATCAATCTAAAAACCACTTCGGTGACATATACAAGGCCCACACATCGCTGTTAGAAGGTAGAAAGCTCTGAAAAGTTGATTTTGCGTGAGATGGGCCCTTTAAAATATGAAAATACATCTTGCTACACTGAAGATAAGAAAAACAGCAACTCTGCACTTAAAAATAAGAAACTAAATCTAAAATTGGTTGAATTAAGACACTTATTCCACTGGTAGATCATTTGACTTGTCAAGTTAAATCTACTCAAATAAAGTCAAACGTTCTTAATTGAAGTCATTTTAACTTGCCTAGATATTGTTTTTTGCAGTGAGTGCATTTGTCAGAGTCGCCCTTTGATTGGTCAGTCTTGAAAACTATCGCAGTTCATCTTTAGGCCCTATAGGCTCCGAATCTATAAGACTGTAAAATTCACATGTATTTTTACACCTTTAATTTACCCTCATACATTATTAAAGATTTCAGCTCATGGCCCATGTTGTATCACCGGGCCGTTACATTGTTCTTAACCTGGTCTGAAAGTGTTCCCCACTCCACGCACTCAAATCAGGCTGAAATCAGAGAGGACGGTTTGAGAGCATAAATGCCACCATTTTCTACAATTACAGCTAATAAGCAGGTAGCTAATTATCTGTTTGCTCCATAACAGGCCGGGCCGAGCGCCAAAAAGCAGGTTTCAATGGACCACAGAAGAAGAAGCCTTAATACGGGCTAGAAAATGTGATCCTTAAAAAATACTTTGAATTGTATTGAAGAAGGCTTTTGTGGTCAGTCGCCATTATAGCCATTACAAAAAAGAAAAACAATTATGTTAAAGGTGCTGTACCTGGGGGTTATTCCATCAAACTCGCTTATCAAGTCCAGACTTATCCTGGAATCCTGAACTGAAACTAACTACATCTCCATTTTGAGCCTCTACTCGTTCCATGACAGAAATAAGTGAGGGTCGCACGTTTAAAAATCGTTTAAGACCGAAAAATCCTGTAGTGTGTGTCGGCCTTTAGTGTTGGCAATGGTATTCAGTCCAACCTCACATTACATAGTTAAACCATGGTAACTGCTACATGTTTTTTTAATGGTGAAATGTTTAGAACACCTCCAGCATGATGTCGCTACTAAATGACTCTTAAGCCCCGTCCACACTGGTACATATTCGGGTCGGTTTGGTTGTGGATGCAGTGTTCGTTCACACTAATCCGATAGAAAACGGCTCCAGAGATGGAACGATCTGGTGTTGCCAACTGCCATGAATTCATCTGAGTATGCATCTGATCCGGTATGAGATAGTATTTTGACCCCCATAGTATACTGACCTCGGGGTGAACATACCGTTATAGTAAAGTGAACCTTCCCCCCATAGGATTTTGACACCTTTACTTTTTTCTTTAGTAGTTACTTATCTGATCATTATTTCTCATGTCATTTACTTTTATTATATATTACTACATATTCACTTTCTTTTAAGGTATTTTAAGGAATGTTTTGATGGAAAACGACTTGGTATTTTGTGTAAATGTAAAGTATTGTTAAAATTGCAAATACAGAGCAATCTTGTCACTTTTTATATTATATTTTACATTGTTATGGTTTTTAATTTGTTATGTTCAGATAATCCTTAATCATACTATCAATTTAGGCAACGGTTTGTAAGAATAACGACCTTGAATTTAGTCATGTTCTGTTATAATAAACATATTGGATGGTCAGATTATTATAGTCATAGGATTTTGACCTTTTTTATATATAATAGATCATTGTTAATATTCAACTAACATGACTTCTTCTTACTTTACATCATCATAACTATAATAAACATATTGGGGGGTCAGATTACTATAGTCATATGTATCCCCTATTTAACTACTCACCCATGTCTATTTGAACAAGATTCCAAATCATTATACATCACTTTGATGACCTAACTCATTAATAACTACTTATCTCATTTTCAGTAAAATATATTTCAACAACTAAGTCATTTTTAACATTCAAAAAGTTATAATCAACATTAAAAATGCATCAGAGTTCTTCAAAAAACACTTTTAAATATGTCAATATGTTTTAATTCGCAAATATAACAACGTTTTTCTATAGAATTCAAGTACTTTATTAATAAAATATAGATTTTCATAGGGGATCAATATTCTATAGGGGGGTCAACATACCAGAATAGGATTCTGACCCCGGGGTCACCTCACCGCAGGGTCAATATCCTATACCACACCGGGACTGTGTGTACACCTGAAAACACTGATGCGCTGATGTAGGTCTGCGCGCCACAAAGTAAATCCTCGCCAAAACACTAAGAGGCTAGAATATATGTCCATTCATATAAACATGTATCTGTGTGTACAACCTGCAGACGTATAATCTCTGAAAAGTTTAACATGAATCATCTCCAACAAGATAGAAACACAGAACAGACTCACCATCAGCAGAACACCCCTCTGTCACAGAAAGAACACTCATATTCCACTGAGTCACTGTGTCCTTTAGTCCGACAGAAGCTGAACCGTATCAGCGCACAATAGCGAGCTGTTTTTTGAGCGCTTAGTTTATGCAAATGAGCCATGTAGTTTTAAGTTTTGTTTCTGTAAAACGTAAACAAATATGCTCAAAGCTGTTTGGATAGGGAAGGATTGCGGACACAGAAACGACGTGTCTGGATGCAAATCGTTTCTGATACTGTGATACGGTGACTGGTGTAAATGTAGTCTTAATATAAACTCAGGAGATACAGATATACAGATTTTATGGTAGCTAAAACTGAACTGCAAAGCTTATGGCAGGCAGAAAAACAGCTCTACCGACTAATGCAAGCCCCTGTTCCCATTGCTGTCTTGTTCAATCAACAAAAACAAAGGCCTTTTCAAACGGGGCCATGTTCCTCCACAGATTATAATGATATTGGATGGAGCTCCTGTGACAATCCCATTAATGTCGTTTTGATTCAGACAATGGCAGTCTGCTCGGGTCTCCAAACGCCGATCGAAGTGCAGGAAAGCAGAGCGTGCTACAGGTTATCTCCTCTGCGTGAGACAACAGCATTAGACACAGCGGACACAGGAGGGAGCGCTTCATTTATGCACCCAGACACTGCAAATCCACACCACAGGACATCAGCTGCACTTCATCAAACACGACTCAGGGACGTATTGTGTCAATGAGACGGGAGGAGACGACAGCCACGTGTACATGTTGTTGTTGTTTTTTTTATTCAGAATTAATTGTTCTGAATTAAATAATTCGGAATTAAAATATTCTCCTTTGAGTTTAGGTGTAAGTTAAGTTAGGTGTAAGTTAGTAGTTAATAATTCTGAATTGAGGTTCACATGGAAAACATATTAAATCGCCTTTATTTAATTCTGCTCGTCTGGGGGTGGGGAAGGGTTCTGATCGGACAGAGACACAAATGTATTTACGTCGACCGGAAGCAAACACACACTTCTGCTGCTACCAACTTTTTTGTCATCTCGGTTTGTCGTTGCGCCACAGACACAAACATGATCCAAACTTTTATCGCGGTCGTTCCGATGATAATTGCGAAGCCGCTGGAGAATTCTCTCATCACGCTTTACGTCTGTCAGCTGAGGAGGAGAAGGGAAGAGTGTCGGAGAAGGGAGGAAGGAGACAAAGTGAGTGTGAGGCTGCTCTACCTCAGCCCACTCCCACATCCCGCTCACAAATCCAAAGAGACGTGGATGAAAGTCCGAAGTCAGGACTGGTGGAGCCGGATCGTCAGAAGGGCGACACAACGAGCATGTGCTGAACGAACACAATTATTTTGAAGAAGAATAAACGTTTACGTGATCAAGGAATAAGGAATAAGAGTTTGCCTTTAAAATCGGAAGAAACCACCCACTTACTTCGGAATTCAGTTTAATTACGAATAATAATTTTCATCAGGAATTAAGTGTTTGCATGATCTTTTTAAAGCGGAATACATTTTTAAACGTGGCAATTGTGTACATTTTTGATGCATGCTTTAAAAATTTAGAGTTTAGATGTCATCCCTGCATGTTTGAGCCATTTAGTGATCTCTGCCTGGCCCTACTCAATCCCTCCTTGTGATTAGTTGTAAGATTTTGCACAATGCTCCGCCCACAAGCCTTCGTCACCCATGCTCCCACACGGCAATTCTCCGTAAATGTACAAAAACATGACGCAAAACTGTTTACGACAACTTGACGAACCTGATGCTCTGTGCAGTAGTGTCAGAAGCGGGATGCACGTTAATTGTGCGGTGATAGCGGTCTGAAGGGGGAGTGACTTAGCACAGGGAGCATTTAAAACAAAAGTAAAACCTATAAAAACTTAATTCATGTACAATTTAGACAACTTATAACATTTTGGTTGCTTTGGTAACAGCTGTGGAATCACCTCTGTGCATGTCACATCTGCTGCCAGTGTCCAAGCAGGAAATCATAACTTCACCAAAATAAAAAAGAATAAAAATAGAGAAACAACAAGGCAGGTAAAATCTTAAATATAATGATGCTGATTGTGTTTTAGGGAAAAGAGCGGCGTCAGCTGTCGTGTGCGCTTGAACAGTATTGATGGGTGTATTTACGTGGACCTGCCTCATTGCCAGTAATCAAGTGTAATTGAATCCGGCTCTAAGAATAGGCTACAACAATATAAATTAAATTGCGATAATATGGTGATTTACTGCTTGTCTTTCTAATGTAATCTTAGGCTTACTCACAAACACCATCTACTTTTCCCCACCCACCAGCACTTTAAATTATGCTAAAAACAATAGCTGCCCTCACTGGAGTTGTTTAGTTGTGATGTGGCAGCCCTGCTAAAGTTGTACGAATTAAAGATGCACTATGTTTCTGACATTTTAGTGCCATCTGAAACATCTCCTGCTAGTGGACTAAACACAGGGAGACAGAGTTTCAGTTTTCTTTATTGACCCCTCATGTTATTTCTCATGTAAATTCATTTTCTGTTTTTGACCCATCCTTCAACCAGAACCTCTGGGGCAACCTGTGGGCTACCGGCAGGACTAAACCTGGACTAAATCAGAACTGAACCAGGACTCAGTCAGGACTTAATCAAGCCTGAACAGCAAACCCAGTATGAAGTGAACCACTTAATCAGGAATAATAGGATTGGACCGGAACTGAACGAGAGCTAAACCCAGATTAATGTTCAGACTGCTGCCTGAAGTTACTCAAATCCGATTTTTCTCCCCAATGCGACCTGTTTCTGATGATGTACGGTCACGATGACAGTCTGAACAACACAGATCAGATTTTTTTTCAAATGGGTCCAGTCAGGGGGTAATGGAGGGAAACAGGGGCAGATTTTTGACATTCAAATAGCTTTTATTCAGAAACTAGAGGGACTATTGAAATAAGTAAAGTATCAGAATGTAGGAAAGAGTTACACTCCAACAGGGTCAAGTTAAACCTGTGATATTCTTTCAAGTTGTTGACAAAAAATTTTAAAACTCATGTCGGTAACGGAGGGAATGAAATATGCAGCACTTTTTGGGCAATAAATCCAAACAGTGATAACTCTTGGTTCTCACTTACACATCCTTAACAAACTGGTTTGAATATTTGCTTCATATAGTTTTCTACCATATGGTACAAGATTAGGTTGAAAAACCTCTTACTTTTTGACTCATGAGATTTTTTATTAAGAAAGGTCATGGTAACGGAGGGAAAAGTAACAGAGGGAAAATTGTGCAAACAAGTAGAAGGTGCAGGATTTTACATCATTTGTCGCTTTTTTCTTCTGAATACTTTAATATTACTTCAAAATGAAAGGAAACTATTTCTATAAAATATGTCAGTCCTTCCAAGCAAATTTTTATCATTTTAAATACATTTTTTTGAAAAATCCTGTACCTTCATCAACAGTTCAAAGATGGAATAACACAAGATATGATGAAATACATCCATTTATTGACATGATTTTCAGGTCTTTGAAATTTGGGAAATAATTTTTGTTCCATGTTTCATACATGGTCTGTTTAAAACATATGGAACTTTAGAACCAAAAATGGTACAGAAAAAAGGTCAACAGTTTCATAAACTAGAGTACATATGTATCTGTTCAATACATTTTTATATCAGATGCATTAACTTGAATTTTTGGTCTTGCTGTTTACTTCTGCTTGACCGGGGCCCAAATGCCACCCAGGCCACTTGGATATGTGCTCCTAAAACTGATACATATCCAATCTTTTGACACGTGACTTCAGTCTGAATGGCCAGGTCACATTCATCCACCTACACGTCATCAACAAGAAACAAACGTCACTATTCTGCGCTAAAGTAGGAATAGCAATAGTAGTACCACAAATTTTAACTGCAACTCCACACGTTCCTTTTCCAGACATCGCTACCACTGCCCCAGAAAACGCCATGGTCAAAAACCTCATCCTTCTCCTTCTCGATCTCCTCCTTTAAACAAATAAATTGTTCATGTTCTGGCTCCGGCACGACAGCAACTTTACAATCTCAAGGTGCTCAATACTTCGTCCATGTTTAGGCGACTTCCGTAAATACTGTGTGTGACGTCGTCGTGTCTCCAGTGCACATACGGGACACTTTTGGGGCTTTTAAAGTTCACACTGGAGATCACATACAAGTCACATTTAATTGGAAATGTGAAAGACCTCGAAAAAAAAAAAGATTACACAAAATAATCCGAACTGAGCATTAAGCCCTGCAGTCTGAACGTAGCCTAAGTCATGACTGAACCAGGACTGAACTATAACTAAACTAGGACTAAACTAAACCAGGATTAAATACACCACACTACACCAGAGCTTCTCACTGTTCTTGGTTTGATTAAACATCTTCACTTTTTCTCTTTTAAACTGATGGATCTTAAGCCCAAAAATAGACTCTGCTCATGCAACTCTGAGCACAAGGTGATCCGCTATTTCAGGCCCTCCTCCTCCTCCTCCTCCTGCTGTGACGCAAAGAAATGTCAAACAAAAGACACGTTATCCTGTCTCCTGCTCTCGGTGAGGAGGTTGCGGGTTAGACTCCTGATCACAGATGGAGCAGAGGAGAGGGTCAGGTGGAGCAGAGGAACCGAGGAGAGGGTCAGATGGAGGTAGGACTCGATGAGATATTTCGAGCGTCCCTTTTTGTCGCATTTGCATAAAACAACGTCCGCGCACATTCAACTTTTTGCCCTTTTCACTCCTCTGTGTCTTTGTTCATCCATCATCCGTGTTTGGAGAAGAAGGGATGGACATTATCATTCTTTTACGATATTCCTGCGTATTGCTGTGTGTCCGAGGGCCTTCCCAAATATCGGTATCGGCCTGATATTCCATAAGTAGTCGATATTTGGCAGATATATTTTCGGAGATGCCCTTGTCTCTGTGTGCCCATGTGTCGTTTCCAATTCTCTCCTTCTCCCTATTTCTGTCCCCTCTCACACTTTCATCCTTCCTTCCTCTCTCTCTTTCTCTGCATCTCTTCCTCTCTCTTTCCTCCCCCTCTGTACACCCCCTCTTCGTTTGTTTCTCCCATCCCTTTCTTCTTTCCTCTCTGTGTTCTCCTTTCTTTTCCCTTCTCCTCCCTCTTAATCTCCGTCTCTCACCTCCTCTGTTCATTTTGTCTTCTTAT
Organism: Boleophthalmus pectinirostris; assembly: GCF_026225935.1. NCBI lineage: Eukaryota > Metazoa > Chordata > Actinopteri > Gobiiformes > Gobiidae > Boleophthalmus > Boleophthalmus pectinirostris. The sequence goes on from NW_026571207.1 coordinate 34,191,730, forward strand.
ATGATTTAACTTCTTGGGTTCTTTTTAAAGACAATACAGTAAAGTGTGTTTACCTTGTTGACATGTTTCGGCTGCAAGCTGCAAGCCATCTTCAGAACTGTCCCCGGTGTTGGTGGTGACGTGTAATGGCAGACAAGTTATCAATAAAACCAACAAACCCCGGAAAAAATCACAACAAACCAACAGAGGGCAGCAGGACCACAAGAACACAATCACACTACCGAACATCAGAGGAATAACCGAACCCATCCAGAGAGCCATGAAAAAACACAACATAAGCACTGGAGTCAAACCATATACAAAACACCCCAAAGATAAAATCCCACAAGAACAAAAATGCAATGCCATCTACGAAATCCAATGCAAATCATGCCATAAATCATACACAGGGGAAACAGGCCGGACATTCCACATTCTAAAAAAGGAACACCAAAAGGAATGCGAAAAGGAAACGTCAGGGAGACTCACCAGAACAGAAAAAGGTAAAGCAGAACAGGAAAGCCTAAAATCCGCACAACCACATTATGGATTGGGACGGGGCTCGGGTCATTGGATCGGAAAACAACAAGTTCAAACCCTGGATCAAGGAGGACAGTGAAATCAGGAAACGAGGCACGGACAGCATTAACCGTGATGACCACGTGTTCCTCCTTTCACACACCTGGGACACCCTCCTCCAGAGAACACCGGGCGATGGGAGGCGTGGTCAGTCTGAGCGACCTGCAGGTCCATCAGGCTGACCACGCCCACAGGAAGTAATAACATCTGACCACGCCTACAGGAAGTAACAACAGCTGATATACGACACGTCACCACCAACACCGGTGACAGTTCTGAAGATGACTTGCAGCAGCAGCCGAAACATGTCAACAAGGTAAACACACTTTACTGTATTGTCTTTAAAAAGAACCCAAGAAGATAAATCATCTCCTCTTTTCCCCCCTCTGGTTCTCTCTATCCCTTGTCCCTTCTCTTTCTCTCTCTCTTGCTGTCTTTCTCTCTCACCATCCTCCTCTCCCTCACCTCTCTCTCTCTCTATTTCTCTCTGGCTGCATCTGAAAAATATCTCCTTCCTTGTCCTTCCTTTTCTTTATCTCTGACCTCTGAGAGTGACGTCATGAGGTGGACTATAAGGACCAAGGAGGAGGAAGGAGCAGTGAGGAGAAGGAGCCATCGCTGCTTTAGATGGATTCAGATCCTCCTAACCAGCGACGGGAACAAGAAGCTGTTCAGTCAAAACTACAACTCCCAGAAAACGGACTACAACAAGCGCACCGCCCTCCACTACTGCGCGATTGAAACCTTTCAGTCTTTTCATCACGACATTACCCGACTCAAATGAAGTGACTGTGGTGACTGTGACTGAGTGAAATGACTTAAACCTGCACATGTACGATCTCTTAAAAGTTTAACATGAACCACAATGTGATACAAGCACAGGACAGACTCACCATCAGCAGCACATCCTCGGTCACAGAAAGAACACTCATATTCCACTGAGTCGTGTCCTTTAGCCTGACAGAAGCTGAAACGCATCAGGGTACAAAGAGTGAGCTGTTTTTTCAGCACTTACAATTGTGGTTTTAAGTTTTGAGCCTGTAAAATGTAAACAAATGTGTCAAAGCTGCATTAAACACATTATAATCTTAAACGGGCTGATGTGGCTCTAGAGTGGTTTTGGTTTATATGTTATAAAGTTCCATTTATTTATGCAGAAGATTTTAATTAAGATTCTGATGCAGTGTAGAACTTGTACAATAATAGTATTTGGAAAGGTTTTTTATTTTATTTATTTGATTGGGACAGAGCATGTCAATGAACAAACATGACACAACATGAATGTAAACACACCGGATTGTGTCTTAAGGATCATTTCCAACCGTTGTCCCAAAGGGCTGAGGTCACAGGGGACCAAACAATAAATTATTGCACACTCCATTCATTGCAGAGTTGCCATTGTCGCACACTCCATTCATTGCACAGTTCTAATTATTGCACACTCTACTCATTGCACAGTTATAATTATTGCACATTTCATTCATTCCACACTCCACTCATTGCACACTCCACACATTGCACAGTTCTAATTATTGCACACTCCACTCATTGCACACTCCACACATTGCACAGTTCTAATTATTGCACACTCCACACATTGCACAATTCTAATGATTGCACATTTCATTCATTCCACACTCCATTCATTGCACACTCCACACATTGCACAGTTCTAATTATTGCACATTTCATTCATTCCACACTCCATTCATTGCACACTCCACACATTGCACAGTTCTAATTATTGCACACTCCACACATTGCACAGTTCTAATTATTGCACACTCCACACATTGCACAGTTCTAATTATTGCACACTCCACTCATTGCACACTCCACACATTGCACAGTTCTAATTATTGCACACTCCACACATTGCACAGTTCTAATTATTGCACTCCACACATTGCACAGTTCTAATTATTGCACACTCCACTCATTGCACACTCCACACATTGCACAGTTCTAATTATTGCACACTCCACTCATTGCACACTTCACACATTGCACAGTTCTAATTATTGCACACTCCACACATTGCACAGTTCTAATTATTGCACACTCCACTCATTGGACACTCCACTCATTGCACAGTTCTAATTATTGCACATTTCATTCATTTCACACTCCATTCATTGCACACTCCACACATTGCACAGATCTAATTATTGCACACTCCACTTATTGCACTGTTCTAATTATTGCACACTTCATTCATTGCACAGTTCCCATTATTTTGCCGTCAGTTTGGCCAAACATTCAGTGCATGTAAATATGTGTCCATAGAAGCTCCATTAAAATCACACTGCCACTGTACATGAGACATGTTTGGTTTGACCATTATCAATTTTTCATTTGAAAATACCGGGATACCTCATAGCTCCTTACCGCTGGTTTGGATCCTCCCGAGCTTCCTATGCTAAAGGAGCTATGAAAGGAAGCATAATGTCTCCTTTCCTTACTCCTTCCTAACGTCAGTGATCAGTCGGGATGGTAATTCATGACGGACGATGACGCACGTCCGGGTCAGTGACAAGGACAGGAACTTCCTAAGAGCATTTGACCAGTTTCGAATGGATAAATGTGCTCTCTCTCTGTTGACCTCTCTCCTTCTCTCTCCTCCTTCTCTCCTTCTCTCTCCTCCTTCTCTCCCTCTCTCGTCTGTAATCTAAATAGTCAAAGTGTGTGTTTGGGTTGGTGCATTCCTTCTCTTACATAATGATTTAATGTAATCACACACCTCTTTACGACCACTTTCCCCGACCACGTGACCACCGCCTCTGACCGTACAGACCGTCTGACCGCGTGGATCACGAGACCGGCACCTATTCTCTCTGGAATTACAACCAGGATTCATATTTACTCAACACAGAGTTATGACCATAAACACTGAGAGAAAATCTGCTTTATTGGGCCACAAAACACCAAAGAGTTTACATTTTTGTTGTCAGTTTTATCATCAAGCTGTATCTCAAATATCAATATAAAAGTCTAAAGTCTAATATTAGTTAGGTGAGTCAGTTGAGTGAGGTTGATGGTATGATTCCCAGTATCAACACTGGATACTGTTGCTGTGGCATTTGTCTAAACACCCATACTGAAAAAGTTATTGCTACAGATTGGCAGCCTTGCTTCCATCAGTCTGTTAGTCTACAGGGCAGCTGTGGCTACTGTAGTAGTTTACCACCACTGAGTGTTGAGTGAATGAATAATGAACTGTAAAGTGCTTTGGCTGCTGTATAAATGCAGTGATTAATTAATAATGAATAATAAAGCAAGGAGCCATATAGGACTTTCACTCTTGTCCAGTGTTATAGAGGAGCTCTGGTCTGTGCACAGATGAATGGACGTCTGCTACGTTCAGACGTCCTGGTGTTCAGCTGTTGCAGATGTTCAGTTCTTCGATGTTTAAGTAGGCAGGGTCTGTGTTTGTAGCCGAGGATGTAGCCGACCATTAAGAATATTCATTTTTATGCGTGATCAAAACTCTGTTCTATGTTTTACCTAAGGTTTTACTCAACGTGTTTTCAAATCTCAGTCAATCCTGGTGATGTTTTAAAAAGCCAGTAGATTACCTTACATCGGGGGTGTTCACACTTTTTCAGCCTGCGAGCTACTTAAAACAAAATGAACCAAGTTCAAAATGATCTGCACCTTTTTTAGTTACAAAGCCAAGCAAACTTTGTGCACTGAAAACACTCTTGTGCCCTTTTAGAGCTCTCACACGCACGACGTGTGTGAGAACCTGGACTTCTTTGAGAGGGCAACGCTTCGCTCTGGCACTTTAGCAGCAGCGGCCGTAATGAAATATGATCACACTTGTTGAGTGTCAGACCTTGGGTGAGAGACAAGACCGAGTCCAAACGCGATCAAGTCCGAGACAAGTACTAAGACACGGCGATCTACCCACACGACTGGTAGATCGGGATCGACGTATTGGGCACCCCTTCCTTACATGTTTATTTAAATATTAGGCAATGTTTTTAAAAAGCCTTCAGATCAAATAGCCTACAACATGTTCATTTAAATATTACATTTCCTTTTATCTGTGATAAATGAAAATGCTGTTCTACTTTTAACGTGTTTTCTGAATACTGGCAAAATGATCCAAAAGCCCAACAATGAATTCCATATGTTTATTCAAAGATTAAATATTTTCTGTGACTAAACTTTGTTGGGCAGTTTTTCGAATTTGATTGGTTGGAAATCACTAAATCTGGCAACCCTGCTTGGCTCCAAATTCACCCCTCAGGATTCCCTTGGTCATGGAAATCCTGGAAAAGTCATGGAAATTAAAAATGTCATTTTCCAGGCCTGGAAAAGGCACGGAATTTTGTAAATTCAATGAAAGTCATGTAATTTTAGTATCTCTTCCATGCAGCCACAGCGATCTGTTAAGTTATCTTGAGGCTAGTCTGATTTTTTATTTATTTATTTATTTATTTTGCAACTTTTTTTTTTTGCTTGAAAAAAGAAAATGCAACAACATAAAACAATAGAGAACTTGAGGTGTTGGGAGGAGGAGTACTACCAGTGCTAAGAAATGCATATGGTGATATTCTGATTATTTGTGAACGTCTGAGCCTTTTTTTAAATAAATGCACTGGCAAAAAACTATAATCCCAAACGATAAGGGGAGTGGAAAAGGTTAACATTTCATATTTAGCCCTAAAAGTCTGACAAATTCTCCACATGTAGTTGCCGTAAATTCACTTTAGTTCATGAAAAAGTCAGTGAAAAGTTTTGAGATTTTGTCAGTGAAAAAGAGTGAGAATCTGGACCCATTTAACCGCCGGCCTCTGTGAGCTTCATTTGACTGGATCCGAGCGCTATGGGTGACGTCACATTCCCTCAGTCCGCTTCCGTACACAGACTGCGGTTCCGTTTCAGAACAACAGCGCTGCCCTTTATCTGCTCTCTCTGTTTGAACATTAACGTAGAACAACTCTAATCTGACTCCCGACACGTTTTTACTTTCACACACCAGTACATTTGTCAAATAAGTAAATTTTCCAGCTCGCTCCTCGCCTCGTGATCGGCCCCGGTGCGTTCACGGCGGAGTCGGAGGCAGACACAAACGGCAGATAAGAGTCTCAGTCTCAGTCTCAGTCTGTGTCACTGAGGGCATCACAACAATAAACGTGATGATTCTTGTACAGAGCCACGACAGAGCGCAGATACAACCACGCCCACCAGGAAGACCTCCACTTTTACGATAACTTCTCAATAAAACACTTATCAGACCTACTTTTACTACCTGATAATAATAAAGTGTTGGGAAGGTTACTTTTAAAATGTATTCCCCTACAGATTACAGATTACATACCCCAAAATGTAGTTTGTAACATTAAATTACTTAAAGTGAGTAATGTAATCTGAATACTTTGGATTACTTGATATTGTCATGTTTTTTAAAATGACATGAATGTACCAACCACATCCTGAAAATTCTTGTTTGTTCTCTTCAAATTGGTTGTTGAGCCCAAGTCTCCATGAACCGACTTTTGTTTTACTGGAGAGAAGAAAAGAAAAAGTCCAGACTTTACTTAAACATATTAAAAATATTATTAGAGAAATGATTTTTATATGAAATCAACTTTATTATGTCTACTGGTTTAATCCTGGTTTAGTCCTGGCTGGTTTTAGTTTCCTGGTTTTAATCCTGGTTTATCCTGGTTTTAGTCCTGGTTTTAGTCCTGGTTTAGTCCTGGTTTAATCCTGGTTTAGTCCTAGTGTAGACCTGGTTTAATCCTGGTTTAGACCTGGTTTTAGTTCTGGTTTTAGACCTGGTTTGGTCCTGGTTTAGACCTAGTTTACCTGGTTTAGTCCTGGTTTAGTCCTGGTTTAGTTTAGTTTTTTAGTTCTGGTTTTAGACCTGGTTTAGTCCTGGTTTTATTTAGTTCCTGGTTTTAGTCCTGGTTTAATCCTGGTTTAGTCCAAAATGTAAAAACAGGAAAATACCGCCATGTAATCCATTTATTTCAAGAAAGTAACTGTAATCCAATTACCACTCACTGAAACTGTAACTGTAACTGAATACAGTTACTCATAATTTGTACTCTGATTACATAACTCTGGTACTTGTAATCTGTTACTCCCCAACACTGCAGATAATAATAAAACCCAGTACAGTGTGACAGTACTCTTGTGTACTTCTTCAGATACGATTTTTTTGTCTCATTTTTGTTGCATTATTTTATGTTTAGTCGTAGATCTTTTGTATAAGCAGCTCTTGAGGTGTTTTACTGTGTGATAATCAGGAAGTGCGCGTTAGCATGCTGGCTGTTGTGGAAAGAAGAGGAAGAACTTTGGACCACTGCAAACCGTTTCGAATGAACTCGTTTTTGTTTTTCACGTTTTTAAGAAAGTAAAAACCAGGTACATCTCTTGTCTTTCTCCCTCTATTTCTGTCTCTCTCTCTCTCTTCTCTTCTCTCTCTCTCCCTCCCTCCGTCACTCCTTCTTCATCTCACTCACAATCCTCCCACCCTCCTCTCTCTTTCCCCTTTTCTCTCTTCTCACTCTCTCTCTTTCATCCTCTCTCTCTTTCTCTCCTCTTCCTTCTTCTCGCTCTGTATCTCTCTCTCTTTCTCTCCCTCTTCTCTTTCTCTCTCTCCCTCCCTCCGTCACTCCTTCTTCATCTCACTCACAATCCTCCCCACCCTCCTCTCTCTTTCCCCTCTTTCTCTCTTCTCACTCTCTTTCTTTCATCCTCTCTTCTCTTTCTCTCCTCTTCCTTCTTCTCGCTCTGTATCTCCTCCCCTCTCTTTCTCTCCCTCTTCTCTTTATCTCTCTCTTGCATCCTCTCTTCTCTTTCTTCCCCCTTCCTTCTCTTATCTCTCTCTCTCTCCCCTCCATTTCTCTCGATCCTCTCTCTCTCTCCCTCACTCCTTTTCATCCCTCTTACAGCCCTCCTCCTCTCTCTCTCTCTCTTAGCCCTCCATCACTCACACTTTCCCCCTTTTCTCTTCTCTCACTCGCTATCTCTTTCATCCTCTCTTCTCTTTCTCTCCTCACCCTTCTCTTATCTCTCTCTGTCTCTCTATTACCTCCTCTCTTTCTCTCCCTCTTCTCACCCTCTCTCCTTTTTCATCTGCCCCCCATCTCTTTCTCTGTCCCCCTCTCTTTCTCTCCCTCTCTCTCTCGCCCTCCCTCAATCCTTCTTTGTCTCTCTCACAGCCCCCCACTCTCCTCTCTTCTCACTCTTTCACCCTCTCTTCTCTTTCTCCCCCTTCCCTCTTTTAGCTCTCTCTCTCCCCTCCATTTTTCTCCCTCTTCTCTCTCTCTCTCTCTCTCTCTCCCTCCCTCACTCCATTTTCATCCCTCTTACAGCCCCCTCTTCTCTCTCAGCCCCCCTCTTTCTCTTCTCTCTCTTCTCTCCCTCTCTTAAATCCTCTCTGCCCTTTCTCTCCTCTTCTTTCACTTCTCTCTCTATCCCCTCCCCTGTTTTTCTCTCCCTTTTCGCTCTCTTCCTCCCTCACTCCTTTTTGTCTCTCTTAGAACCCCCCCACCTTCCTCTTCTCTCTCTCTTTCCCCTCTTCTCTTACTTGCTCTCTCTTTCATCCTCTCTTCTCTTTCTCTTCTCTTAGTCTCTTTCTCTCTCCGTCTTCGTAACACTTAAGTAGATTGGACTGAGTCAGAGCAAAGGATCATGGTCTATGTAGTTCTCTGCGCCGTAACAGTAAAGCTTTATTGTGGGATTTTTTTCACGAAACGACGTCACGACTTTGTACTTCTACTCGAGTATTCTGACGGCACGCGCGCGCACGAAACGGCGCCGGTTCTCGCGTCCGTCGCAGCTGCGGGCGAAAGGTTAATTGTGAGGAGATGCGCCGATGGTTGCCACGGCGACGGGATCATGAGTTTAGACGGAGAGCGGGTTTACGAGGAGCAGACTGAAGGACGGAGAGAAAGAGAGAGAGTTTCCCGATGTGTTTTCATTGTGTTCTCTTTCGAATAAAAGAGGGATGGAAAGAGAGAGAAGGAGGGAGAGAGGAAGAGAGAGAAAGAGCTGGAGACAGAGATGGAGGGGGGGCAGAGAGAAGAAAGAGAGAGAGAGAGAGAAGAGGGACAGAGAGAGAGGGGGAGAGAGAAAAGAGAGAGTGAGAAGAGAGAGAAAGAGACAAACAGGGCAGAGAGAGAATAGAGAAGAGGAAAGAGAGAGAGAGAGAAGAGGGACAGAGAGAGAGGGGGAGAGAAAACAGAGAGAACGAGAAGAGAGAGAAAGAGACAAATGGGGCAGAGAGAGAATAGAGAAGAAGAAAGAGAGAGAGAGACAGAGAAGAGGGACAGAGAGAGAAGGGAGAGAGGAAGAGATAGAAACAGAGGGGGCAGAAAAAGGAAAGGGGGGGGGGGAGAGAGAGAAGAGAGAGAGAAAGAGACAAAGGGGGCAGAGAGAGGATAGAGAAGAGGAAAGAGAGAGACAGAAGAGGGACAGAGAGAGAAGAGGGACAGAGAGAGAGGAAGAGATGGAGACAGAGGGGACAGAGAAAGGAGAGAGAAAGAGAAAATGGACAGAGAGAAGGGAGACAGAAAGAGATGGAGACAGAGGGGGCAGAGAAAGGAAAAGAGAGAGAGGCGGAGAGAGAAGAGGGAGAGAGAGAGAGTGAGAAGGGAGAGAAAGAGATGGAGGGGGCAGAGAGAGGATAAAGAAGAGGGGAGAGAGGAAGGGATGGAGACAGAGGGGGCAAAGAAAGGAAAAAGAGAGAGGGAGGGAGACAGAGAGAGAAAGGACGGAGAGAGAAGGGAGAGAAAAAGACAGAGGGGGCAGAGAGAGGATAGCGACGGGGAGAGAGAGAGAAGAGGGACAGAGAGAGATGGGTAAGACATAGGCAGAGAAAGGAGAGGGACAGAGAGAGGATATTGGGAGAGAGAGAGAGAGAGAGAAGGGAGAGAGAAAGAGATGGAGACAGAAAAGGCAGAGAGAAGAGAGAGAGAGAAAGAGATGGAGGCACAAGTAGTTTGAGCAGTAAAACACAAAGTGACAATCAAACTGAAATTCAACACATGGAGACATTCTGAAGAAAGAAAGAAGTAGTAGTAGTAGTAGTAGTAGTAGTTGTTGTTGTTGTTGTAGCAGTAACAGTAGCAGCAGTAATATTAGTAGTAGTAGTAGCAATACTAGTAGTAGTAGCAACAGCAGCAGCAGTGGTAATAGTAGAAGTAGTAGATGTAGTAGTAGTAGTAGTTGTAGTAGCAGCAGTAGCAACAGTAGTAGTATTAGAAGTAGAAGTAGTAGTATTAGTAGTAGTATCAGCAGCAACAGTAGTAGTAGTAGTAATAGCAATAGTAGTAGTAGAGTAGTAGAAGTAGCAGCAGTAGTAGTAGTAGTAGTAGCAGTAGTAGCAGCAGCAGTAGTAGTAGAAGTAGTAGTAGTAGTAGTTTTAGTTGTAGTAGTAGTAGTAGCAGCAGTAGTAGTACTAGAATTAGTAGAAGTTGTAGTTGTAGTTTTCGTAGTAGTAGTAATAGTAGTAGTGGTAGTAGTAGTAGTAGTAGTAGTAGTAGTAGTAGTAGTAGTAGTAGTAGTAGTAGTAGTAGTAGTAGTAGTAGTAGTAGTAGTAGTAGTAGTAGTAGTAGTAGTAGTAGTAGTAGTAGTAGTAGTAGTAGTAGTAGTAGTAGTAGTAGTAGTTAGTAGTAGTAGTAGTAGTAGTAGTAGTAGTAGTAGTAGTAGTAGTAGTAGTAGTAGTAGTAGTAGTAGTAGTAGCAGCAGTAGTAGTACTAGAAGTAGTAGAAGTTGTAGTTTTCGTAGTAGTAGTAGTAGTTGTAGTAGTAGTAATAGTAGTAGTAGTAGTAGTAGTAGTAGTAGTAGTAGTAGTAGTAGTAGTAGTAGTAGTAGTAGTAGTAGTAGTAGTAGTAGTAGTAGTAGTAGTAGTAGTAGTAGTAGTAGTAGTAGTAGTAGTAGTAGTAGTAGTAGTAGTAGTAGTAGTAGTAGTAGTAGTAGTAGTAGTAGTAGTAGTAGTAGTAGTAGTAGTAGTAGTAGTAGTAGTAGTAGTAGTAGTAGTAGTAGTAGTAGTAGTAGTAGTAGTAGTAGTAGTAGTAGTAGTAGTAGTAGTAGTAGTAGTAGTAGTAGTAGTAGTAGTAGTAGTAGTAGTAGTAGTAGTAGTAGTAGTAGTAGTAGTAGTAGTAGTAGTTAGTAGTAGTTGTAGTAGTAGTAGTAGTAGTAGTAGTAGTAGTAGTAGTAGTAGGATGGCACATACATATATTTTTCTCGTATGTTTAGTGATTTGTATGTTGTTATATTTGGTCACATGGTCTCACATATTGTTTTGAAAAATGAAACAAGGCTGTGCTTTTATTTCTTTATTTTCATTATTAGACCTGAGCTCTATGGATGTCGCTGGACCTACTGTGATTGTTCAGCAGTGCGACGCTTTCCAAACACAGCGGCACTCATGTCATCGACCGGTGCCCGCTGACATGGCACGGTGGCATCGCCCACGGCCATGACAGCGACCCAATTGGAATTGTTCACCCCAAAAACATAATCCAAAAACACATAACATATCAAAGACTCAGTGCCGCGCAACAGTCACACTCATGGCCTCCTGTAGTACACACTGGCACTGCCCATAAATGTAAACTCTAAAAATGTGCATGAGCATGACAGGTACAAGGCTGTGTTCACACTGCAGCCTGAAGTGACCCAAATCTGATTTTTTGGCCCCTATGTGACCTGTATCTGATCTTTTATTGACAGTCTGAACGACACAGATCCGATTTTTTCAAATGCGACCCAGACCACTTGGATATGTGCTTCTGAAACCGATACATATCTGATCTTTTGACATGTGACTTCAGTCTGAACGGCCAAAGTGCATTCATCCACCTACACGTTATCAACAAGACACAAACGTCACTATTCTGCGCTGAAGTAGGAGAAAATTGTTAATGAACTCTGTCACTGAAGTGAAGCACATCACCACTCACCACTCTTGGCTCCGTCTCCACATCCACACGTTCCTTTCAACGGACGTCGCTGCCGCTGTCCCACAAAACACCACGACCAAAAACCTCGTCCTTCTCCTTCTCAATCTCCTCCTTAAAACAAGTAAGTTGTTCATGTTCTGGCTCCGGTACGAGAGGAACTTTAAAATCTCCAGGTGCTCGATGCTGCGTCCATGTTTGGACAACTTCCGTAAACACAGAGCACGCTCACTGCGGTTGACGTCGTCGTGTTTCCAGTGTCACATGTGGGACACTTTCGGGCCATTTAACGTTCACACTGGAGTCACATACAAGTCACATTTAATTGGAAATGTGAACGACCTCGCAAAAACATCGGATTTCACAAAAAAATCGGAATTGAGCGTTAAGCCCTGCAGTCTGAACGTAGCCTTTGTTTTAATTTGCAGATATAGTATTAATATTCAAAGTTTTTCTATAGAATTCAAGTACTTTATTAATAAAATATAGATTTTCATAGGGGGGTTAACATACCATAATAGGATTCTGACCCCGGGGTCAAAATCCTGTACTACACCGGTTATAAATCCTCGATCTCTGGAATCATTGTCAACACTGAATATATGGCTCTTTGCTGTTGGCTGGTGCCTGGACTCACACTTCCGAGGTTTTTGCGAACCGTCTAGAACAGGGGTGTCAAACTCATTTTGGTCCGGGGGCCATATTTCCAACCGACTTTGATCCCAAAGGGGCCGGATCAGAAAACTCATGTCATATAAACCCCAAAAATAACAATAAGTTCAAATATTTGTGCAGAGAAACACAAATCTATTACAGAAATCTTTTTGAATTGATGAACTCTTTCTTTTACAAAATATTATAATATTATGAAAAACCTGAAACTTTAAGAAAAATACAATTTCAACACAATGTTTTAACATGAACTTGTATGTAAATAGGAATAAGTAAATTTTTCTTGTAAAATCCTGCACTCGGCTCCACTTTTTTTTTTTTTTTTTTATTAATTAATTAAGTAATTAATTTATTTATTTATTTATAATTTGTCAAATTTAAGGGATTGGATACCCAGCACATCCACAATAAGACAGACCAAAAAAAATAAAATAAAACAATAATAATAATAATAATAATAATAATAATAATAATAATAATAATGATAATAATAATAATAATACATAAATAAAAATAATAATAATGAAATAAAAAAAAAAACAAAACAAAAAACAATCGTCCTTTAAGAGCGTTTGGAAAGAGACAAGTCTTCATTTGTGCTGCTCTGGTGGGAGGGGCCACGTACAGAGACGCTGCTGTGATAAACACCCCAGAAAATTACCAATATTTTAATAGAAAATATCAATTAAAATATTTTAGTATAAAATCAGGGCCGTATGTTTGACACCCCTGGTTTAGTGTATTTTGATTCCTGACATAGAAAAAAGGAATAGGACACGTTAGCGCCCCCTTACCAGTGCTCCGGGTGACTGCAAACGAAGGCCGATCATTTTTTATTTTTTATTTTTAATTGGTGTCTGCTCGTGTGACCTCCAGTGTTTACCTCCAGGGAGCAGCTCCAGAGTGAAGCCCGGGACTGCGAGTGAACTCCGGTCAAACATGGAGGTCCTGACCCGCTGATACAGAGTAAACGCACCAAAACAAAGGGATAAGAGAGGGAGGAGAGAAGAGGAGGAGGAGGAGAGAGGAAAGAGTTCATGTTCTGCGAAAACTGAGCAAAACGTGTGCGAATGTGCGTGATGTAAACAATGCACGGGACAAGAGTCACTTTGTTTAGAGAGAAAGAGATGGAGAGAGAGATAAAAGAGAGAGAGAGGGGGACAGAGGAGGAAGAAGAGCGATGGAGAAGGGGGTAGAGAGAGAAAAGAGAGGGGACAGAGAGATGATGAAGAGGAGTGGGATGGAGGGAGGGAGGAACCAGAGGAACAGGAAGAGGAGAGAGGCAGAGACAAAGGAAGAAAAGAGAGGGATAGGGAAGAGAGGGGAGACAGGAAGAGGAGAGAGAGAGAGCGGGAGAAAAAGAACAGAGAGAGCAGAGGGAGGAAAAAGGAGTGCTGGGCTCTACTGAGATGAATAGATTTGTGTATCGATGTGTATTGATCTGGAGTCTGTAGTTTGAGCTGGGTCATGCATTATGACATGTCACAAAAGGTACTTACTCATTAAAGCCACACTGTGTAACTTTTCAGCCCAAAATACATTAAAATAAAAGTATGTGTACGTAGAAAATGTTCTGAAGTGTGGCTTTAAACGACTGATCCATGTTCTAATGTTTCCTCGTCACAAACAGACCTGGAGTTGTGTTTTGTTTCATTCACACATGTTTGACACATAAACCCGGAACATAAACACTCTGTTCCACCTTGCGATGTCATCGGGTAATACAGGAAGTGCTCCACTGTGTTTTTAAACTCCACACACCTTCACTAGAATCATTTGGATCTGGAATAGTCATATCTACTGAACTAACGTTAAAAGGAGCCGTGAACTTGAAAACTACAGATTTATGACATCACAAGGTGGAACAGAGCATTTTGAGCTCATTCAGATGTGGACAGACTAATGCTGGACAAATAATGTGCGACCATTCGATCTGTACGACCAAATCACAGGGTGTAAAAGTTCACAGCTCACGATTCATGTTCTCACACTGTACGAACGACTACAACAGTGAAAAACCCTCACGAGAGGCGACTGGATTCAAACAAGTTTGATATTCTTGTGACCTATGAATGCCGATCAGGAGCTGGTCGTGAGGTATTAATACGTTTAAAAAATTTAAAAAAATTAAAAAGTGTGTCAACCACATGATTATGTAAAACAGTTGCTGTGTTTCAAATGACATCACAGCGTTCTCCAGGCCAGTAACATGTCATGCAGATGGAGGGCAGCTAAAATTGATATTGTTCATCTGAAACTTTTTGATGCAACATAACATGGTCCTGTGTCGAGTCAATAATACAAATGATCAGATTCTATATTTTGGAATTTACCTTTCTAATATTTCATGGTACTGAGAGCAGGACATCACCACATCCTAGAATCTGAAAACCACTAACTGGGGAAGTTTTTTTTTTTTTTATTCATTCTAGTCCTTTTGAGCACCACAGAGTTTCCACAGTCTGACCACACGCTGTAGATCTGTCCTGTCCTGGGCTGAGCACTGGCCGTACCACACTGTGATGGACTGGGTCAACACACTTTCCACTCCACATCCATAAAAAGACAAGAGAGCAGGGAGGCCTAGTCCAGCAGCCTTGAGTCTCCTCAAAAAATACAGACGCTGGTGTATGCTAGCTGCATAGTTAAGAAGCAGGCTGGAGACCCCAGGATCAAGGTGGGAAACACCTCCAAAGATTGCGGAGAATAACCGAGCCAAGATCCTGTGGGACTTCCAGATACAGACTGACAGGATGGTGATGGTGAACCAACCAGACATAGTGGTGGTGGAGAAGCAACAGAACAAAGCCGTGGTGGTGGACATCGCAATACCAAGAGATGGTAATATCAGGAAAAAAGAACACAAGAAACTAGAGAAATACCAGAGGCTCAAGGAGGAGCTGGAGAGAGTCTGGAAAGTGAAGGCATCAGTGGTGTCTGTGGTGATCAGACACTCGGGGCTGTAACCTCCAAACTGGAAGAGGCTACAGCAGATACCAGGAAAAACAACAAACATCTCAGACCTGAAAAGTGCAGTACAGAAACAGCAAAGACCGAAATGGAGAGTCCTTCAGATGCTTTTATCCATGGAGATGTTACTGGTGAAAAAGCCCTTGTTATTGTTATTTGTAGGTAGTACATTTAATGACCTTGTGGTACTAAAATTACTTTATTTCACTTCCATTTTCTACACTGAAGCTCTTCATGTGTATTGTCCAGATGTACTTGGTACAATCTTAAAAGCATTCTTTTCTATACTTCTTTCCAACCGTACATATGAACTTTAAGAAAGAAAGAATGAAAGAAGCTAGGATAGTTTTACAAGAACTTATAACAATGCATGTATTTTGTGTTACTGTATGTTTATAAGATTCAATTAAATACCTTAACTTAGGGTCTATTGTCCAGACACTGAAGATCATTGTTCAGATGTATTTGTTATAATCTATAATCTGTATTCATGCTCTGTTGACCATATTGCATGTAGCCTTCTACCTACACCATGAACTACTATTTCAGACCACTGTCTGACTTTTTGATGCAACATAACATGGTCCTGGGTCGAGTCAATAATAAAAATGATCAGATTCTATATTTTGGAATTTACCTTTCTAATATTTCATGGTACTGAGAGCAGGACATCACCACATCCTAGAATCTGAAAACCACTAACTGGGGAAGTTTTTTTTTTTTTTTTTAATTCATTCTAGTCCTTTTGAGCACCACAGAGTTTCCACAGTCATGGAAATCCTGGAAAAATCCTAGAAACTGAAAATGTCATTTTTCAGGCATGGAAATGTTATGGCATTTTGCAAATTCAATGAACGTTTTGGAAAAGTCATGGAATTTTTTCTACCACCTCTACAGCATTCTGTTCAGTTCTCATGAGGCTATTATGTTTGTGGACGTCTGCGCTCTCCTCGGGGTCACATTGACCTGATTTTTTTTCCCGCTCTCTTGGGGTGGGTCAGTCAGACCCAAAAATGTATTTTCTCGTTTGGAGAGAATTTATTTGAAAATACATTTTTGGGCCTGATTGACCCACCCCAAGAGAGCGGGGAGGGAAAAAAAATGGGGTCAATGTGACCCTGAGGAGAGTGTGAGGGGTAAAAGAGACGACAATAAATGCACTGACAGGATTTTGAATGTTCAAAAACTATAATCCCAAACTGGTACGACCAAGCTTGTTGGTGTGAGGGAAGTAACAACAAAACAAGATAGATAATGGAATAAATGAAATCATGTTTAATTAACAGGAATGTAAAAGGTAAAATAAGAAAACAGACTAAAATACCTAAACTAAGAAACAAAACAACAGAATTACACAGTTTTGTGCCACAAAACGGGTCACGCAGACTTACACAAAAACAAGTGGTTAAACTGAGGGACACACACAAAACTAAAACACAAGTGTCCCAAAGTAAAACCACATAAACCCACAAACAGAATGGAGCGACCAAAACAGAACTAAACTAGTGTCTGAACAAAACAACAAAAGTCAAACATGTGCGAGTACAAAACAAGTGACTGACACGAAAGAGACAAACAAACACAAACATAAACTGGAATATTGTCCACCAAGGCCAGCGCCCCGAACACGTGCTGGAGTCTCCTTAAACTGGGGGAGGAGTCTGGAGGTGAGGCGGGATTGGCCAGGTGTAAAAATAATCCACCAATCACGGACAAGGGCTCCCACAGCAGGATCCAGGACAGCCAGCAAAAGAATGTAAAGCACACAAAACAATTTACAACTGAAGGCCCAGATCCCAAAAACAGGTGCACGAGTGAAAAATCATCCCAAAAAGGGTCAAAAATCGCACCGTGAACACCCAGCTTTACTCCAGGTCGGTTTTTGAGAAGATAACAACATTATAACATGGATTAAAGTTCTATTTTGGTGTAATGCAGGAGCTTTAACTTTTTATTTCAGTGGAATCCGCCTCCAGAAAGTTACAGAGTTCCACAAAGTTGTATTTTTATTGACTGATTCATGTGTGACTAATCCATAAAAACAAAACACGTGACTAAGAGTCCACCGTGAACCTGAAAAACAATGGTGCGTTTGTACCGTGACGATGCATGTCCGTAAGCGCCTCTCTCTCACTATCACATGACCCCGCTTGACTACTCGTTTATTGGCGTTATACAAATATAAAGTTTTTACGACGTCGATAAGAAGCTCCAGCTCGGCCCTCGGCTCCCAGCGTCCTCCACAAACGCAAACGCGAAACACCAAACACCAAACACGAAACACGAAACACGAAACACGCTCCGTTCTGCTTATTGCCTCAAAGTGCGTGTCACAACACTCAATAAAGACGGCAATAAGAGCAAGTCCCAGCGCGGCGGACCTGACCTTTCCTGTCGACAGAAGTGAGCTCTAGAGTCTGTGTGTGTCCGTGTGCGTCTGTGTGTGTTTTTGTGTGTGTGTGTGTGTGTGTGTGTCAGTGGAGGTGACTCGGAACGGGCCAAACTTTGAAGGCAATAAAGTGAGCCCCAACAGAGTGAGCGAGGGTCACCTGAGAGAATGAAAGACGGAGGGAGAGACGGAGGAAGAAGAGCGGTGAGAGACGAGAGGAGAGAGGGAAGAGATGGAAAAAGGAGAGAAGTGGGAGGGAGAGAGATGAAGGGAGGAGGGAAAGAGGAAGGAAGAGAACTGCCGCGTTTACATGAGAGCTTTAAGCTCTGAAGGCAAATCATTTTGTAGTAGTAGTTTATTTTCTTCGGTCAATTAAACAAAAATTTAACAAAACAAAACAAAAAATGCCATTAATGCATATAAATAAAGTTATTCTGTAGACTGAAGGGGTTTAGGCTGAAGTTTAACACTTTAACACTTAACATATAGAATGGCAGAACTATTTACAGAAAACAACAACAAAAAATCCTCTTTAATGAGAGCAGGAAAGAAATGTCCTAAATGTTATAGTATACACATAGGTATTAGTCGATTAATCGATAATTGATCATTAAGAATTTCATTGATTACGTTAATTTTAATCGACAAACCGAATGTAGGTTGGTGTGTGTAGTAACAGGGGTCTGTACATGTGTCTCTGCATCAGAAGGAGCGAGACACAAACAGTGGGTCAGTCTGTAATGTACCAAAGCACAAATGTGTATTTAACAATGATTTGTACAAGAAATTCCACACTTTCCATTGCGTTCGGGACAAGTGTGAGTCCATGTGCACAGTGTATAAAGCAGCACATATGTTTCAGTGTCCAGTGGGAAAAAGTTTTGTCAGGTGAGAGTCGCTCAATGTCGATGACGAGGCCCCACCTCCCTCCCCCCGTACAGTGTCCTGGTTTTGACAAACTCAAATCTGGTCACACTAACCTGTTTTCCACTGAGTCGTGTCTTTTAATCCGACAGAAATTGACCACATCAGCTACACAAGAGCTGTGGTTTTATCTTTGCTTAGTTTATGCAAATTAGCCATGTGGTTTTAAGTTTTGTTTCTGTGAGAGTTGAACAAAACTGAATTAAACACATTATAATGTCAAACGGGCTGATGTGGCTCTAGAGTCGTTACTGTTTATATGTCATAAAGTTTAATTTATTTATGCAGATTAGTGCAGATAGTAATAATAATGATGATCATTTTAATATAAAAACGTTAATGATTAATTGATAATCGATCATTAATTCTTCCGACGACTGATTAAGAAAATTTAATCAAATGCCCATCCCTAATGCACATACACAATACAGAACACAATCCAATATATGTTAATGTTCATACACACACACACACACACACACACACACACACACACACACACACACACACACTGACCCTGTACATGTTAATATTTCATTTCATTCATTTCATTTATTTCTTTGTTTGAGCCAGGTACAACAAAATTCAAAAACAATAACCAAAATAGTGATATGGACATGACATATAGGTGAGTTTCAGCTGACGTCATTGTTATTAAAAGACCGCGTTACATGCTGGGAAATATTTTGGTCAGAGGCAAGAAACACGATAGCGGTCAAACACAGTGTGTAACCTCGTGTATTTATCCCCGATAATGGTAAATTCCTGCTGCATTATCGGATGCACAAATAGAGGCACAGAAGAAGGAAAATGTCTTTTTTCGTATTCTGAGTGAAAAGAACCACTAACGGTGAATTAAACGACTTTCAAACATCCGCAGAGCAAACGTAGAAGATCCTAACAAACCGTGGACTCCAACAAGTTCAACAACACATCGAGACTCTTGGAGGTTTTCATCTTTTCTGCTGTGAATGGCCCAGGAGTTTCCACCAAGTCATTGTGGATATCGCTGAAGTGAATATTTGTCCAGGTAGTTCGTGATTCCGACCAGAAATTTGGTTTGGTCCAGGCTTTGTCGGGGTTGAAAAGGGTGATTTGTCGTCCATCGATGCTTATGACCAATTTCTGGTCAAATGGTCTTGGGTCCTCTGCCGTTAGAGTGGATAAATAACCGGGATCAATACCCTTTACGTGCTTTCTCGCTCCGTCCGTCATGTTGAATTAGTGTTTATTGCCGCCGACCAAAATAATTCCCAGCATGCTAAGATCTAACAGTTTATGTAAATGAGCCATGTGGTCTTAAGTTTCGTTTCTGTAAAATGTAAACAAATGTGATCAGAGCTGAATTATTTGATCAAACGGGCTGATGTGTCTGTAGTGGTTCTGGTTTATATGTTGTAAAGTTGAGTTTATTCATGCAGAAGATTTTAATGAAGAATCTGTTGGGTTTGAGGTGTGCAGTGGATTGTGGGAGATCTCACAGCTCCTTAGCCTCTTACGCTAAAGGAGCTCATGGTTTGTATTTCTCCTGGTTTATTAAATTGACTTAAGTTAATTTTTGTGCTTGTACATTTGTAAGATTATGTCAAGAAACCAGGATACTGATGTGCATGTTTACACACTCAATATTTTAATTCTGAACAGTTAATTCGGAATTTAAAAAAAAACATCATGTAACCGTGGCCAATGATGGAAGGAACAGGAGAAGAGAGAAGAAAGAGTGTGAGAGAAGGAGAGAGGAGAGGGAGGGAGTAAGAGAAAGACAGAGGAGAGAGGGAGAGGAAGGAGGGACAAATGAGGAAAGGAGAGGAGAGGAACGAAAGGGAGAGCGAGAAGAAAGAGGAAGAGAGAAGGAGAGATAGAGCGGGAGAGGAAACGAGAGAGGAGACCGGCGAGAGAAGGAGAGAGAGAACATGAGAGGGAGAGAAAGCGAGTGAAGGACAAAGTGGAGGATTGTAAACAAACAGACGGACGTGTTTGTTTGGAGCGACTGAAGACGAGTAAAACGATAAAAGTATAAAAGACGTATATTTAGAAAAGACTTTGGTCAGGGAAGCGTCTTACCGTAAAAGTTTGAATCATAAAGTGGATTATAACTCGACGACTCTGCACTACGACCTCTACAAAGTGCTCTGAACGGGGAGCGACTCAGCTCAGAACAAAAGTGAAACTCGTAAAACGCGTGGAGATAATGTTTTGAGTAAAGAGGGATGGACAGAGACGGGAAAGGAGAAAGAGAGAGGAAGGGAAAACGAGTGAGAGAGAAAGAGGGAGAGAAGGAGGGAGAAAGAGAGTGAAAAAGAGAGAGAGAGATGGGGAGGGAGAAAACAAGGGAGGGAGAAATGAGTGAGGGAGAGAGAGAAGGAGGAAGAAAAGGAGGGAGGGAGGGAGAAAAAAGTGTGTTAGAGAGAGGGAAAGAGAGATGGAGGGAGGGGTGAAGAGGGAATATAGTAGAGGCGGAAAGAGGGAAGGGAGGAGAGAGGGAAGAGAGGAGAGAAAAGGAGAGAGGGAATAAAGGAGAGAGAGAAGGGGGAGGGAGGGAGGGAAAGAGGGAAGAGAGGGAAGAGAGGAGAGGAAGAGAGGAAATAGAGGAGAGAGGGAAAGAGGGAAAAGTGGGAAAAGAGAGAGAAGAGAGTAGTAGAGAGGGAGAGAGGGAAGAGAGAAGAGAGGGAAGAGAGTAGAGAGGAAGAGAGGAGAGAGGGAAGAGAGTAGAGAGGGAGAGAGAGGAGAGAGAGGAGAGAGGGAGAGAGAGGAAGAGAGAGGAGAGAGAAGAGAGAGAGAGAGAGAGGGAAGAGAGGAGAAGAGAGAAGGGGAGGGAGAGGAGAGAGGGAAGAGAGGAGAGAGAGGGAGAGAGTAGAGAAGGAAGAGAGTAGAGAGGGAAGAGAGTAGAGAGGGAAGAGAGGAGAGAGAGTAGAGAGGGAGAGAGGGAAGAGAGAAGAAAAGGAAGAGAGTAGAGAGGAGAGAAGGAAGAGAGTAGAGAAGGAAGAGAGTAGAGAGGGAAGAGAGTAGAGAGGGAAGAGAGGAGAGAGGAGAGAGAAGAGAGGGAAGAGAGTAGAGAGGGAAGAGAGTAGAGAGGGAGAGAGGGAAGAGAGGAGAGAGAGAAGGGAGAGGGAGAGGAGAGAGGGAAGAGAGGAGAGAGAGTAGAGAGGGAGAGAGAGAGAGAGAGAGAGAGAGAGAGAGAGAGAGAGAGAGGAAGAGAGAGAGAGAGGAGAGAGGAGAGAGAGAGAGAGAGAGAGAGGAGAGAGAGGAGAGAGAGAGGAGAGAGAGGGAGAGGAGAGAGGGGAGAGAGGAGAGAGAGTAGAGAGGAGAGGAGAGAGAGAGAGAGAGAGAGAGGGAGAGAGAGAGAGAGAGAGTAGAGAGGGAGAGAGAGAGAGAGAGAGAAGAGAGAGAGAGGAAGAGAGGGAAGAGAGGAGAGAGGGAGAGAGGGAGAGAGAGGAGAGAGAGAAGGGGGAGGGAGAGGAGAGAGGGAAGAGAAGAAAGAGGGAATAGAGGAGAGGGAGAGAGGGAAGAGAGTAGAGAGGGAGAGAGATAAGAGAGGGAAAGGGGGAGTAGAGAGGGAATAGAGGAGAGAGAGGGAAGAGAGAAGAGAGAGGGAGACAGAGGGGAGGCAGTGGGAAAAAAGGAATAAAGGAGAGAAAGAGGGCAGGAGGGGGGGATCAGAGGGAATAGAGGTCAAAAAAAGAAGATGAGAGAGAAGGAAGAGTAAAGAAGGAGAGAGGGATGGAGTGGGAGAGAGAAAGAGAGGGAAGAGGTACAGTAGAAGGAAAGAAGAAAGAGAGAAGAGAGAGATGATATTCGTGAACGTAAAAGTGCTCAAGAGAAAAGAGGTGGAGCGAGCAGATTCATTTTTACTCTCTGGATAATTTGGTGATTTATTTTGAATTTTCGAGGCGAAATCGGAGGAATTGCAGATTTTTTTTTTTTTTTTTGCAGCTGTAAAAAGTGGCGGAGGCTCAGGTTTGTTAGAGACAGAATCCCCATGACGACGCTAAAAGTCTAATTAGCATTTAGACGAATCTGGAGCGAGGGAGGAAAGGAAGAAGAGAAGGAGGGAGAGAGGGAAGAGGAAATAGGAGAGAGGGAATAGTGCAGAGAAGGAAAGAGAGGGAGAAAACACGTTTAGACCAATCTGGAGTCTTTACCTGGAGGAAGAGAGGGAGGAAACGGAGAAGAGAAGGAGAAGAAGGGAGAGAGGAGAGAGGGAGGGAAGAAGAGAAGGAGAGGAGAGAGAGGAAAGGAAGAAGAGAAGGAGAGAAGAAGGGAGAGAGGAGGAAAAGAGAAGAAGAGGAAGGAGAGAGAGGAGGAGAGAGGAGGGAGGAAAAGAGAAGAAGAGAAGGAGAAGGAAAGAAGAGGAGAAGGAGAAGGAGAAGGAGGAGAGAGGAGGAAGATAGGAAGAAGAGAAGGAGAGAGGAGAGGAGGAAGAAGAGAAGGAAGAAGGAGAAGAGAGGGAGAGGAGGAAGGAGAAGGAGAAGGAAGAGAGGAGAAGGAGAGAGGGAGAGAGGGAGGAAATAAAGAAGAGAAGGAGGAGGGAGGAAAGGAAGAAGAGAAGGAGAAGGAGGGAGAGAGGGAGGAAAGGAAGAAGAGAAGGAGAAGAAGGGAGAGGAGGGAAGGAAGAAGAGAAGGAGAAGGAGGGAGAGAGAGAGAAAAGGAAGAAGAGAAGGAGAAGAGGAGGGGGGGAAGAGAGGACAAGGGAGAGAGTGAGGGACAGAGGAGAAAGAGAAAAGGAGAGATGGTGATGAAAGAGAGATTAATGGAGGGAGGGAGAGAGAGGAAGAGAAGGAGAGAGATACAAGGGTGAGATGGTGAAGGAGAGAGAGAGAAGGAGGGAGGAAGAGAGAGAAAGGAAGGAAGAGAAGGAGAGATACGAGGGAGGAGATGGTGATGAAGAGAGATGATAGGAGGAGGAAGAGAGAGGAAACGAAGGAGCGAGAGGACGAGATGGTGAAGTAGAGAGAGGGATGGAGGGACAGAGGGAGAGAAGGAGAGAGAAGTGAGGGTGAGATGGTGAAGGAGAGAGATGGAAGGAGGGAGGAAGAGAAACGGAGGGACAGAGGAAGAGAACGAGAGAGATACAAGGGTGAGATGGTGAAGGAGAGAGAGAGAAGAGAGGAAGAGGGACAGAGGAAGAGATGGAGCGAGAAACGAGAAAGAAGGAGTGATAGAGAGGGAAGGAGAAAGGAAAGAAAGAAAGAGAGAGGAGAGGAGAGATGCCCCCGAAAGCGAGAGAAGAACATAGAGAGAGATATGACCAGTGGAGTGAAAGTCAAGGAGAAAAGAAGATGAAGGGAGGGAGGGCCAAAGGAGGAGAGGAGAGGGAGAAAGAAAGAGGGAGGCACAGAGGAGGAGATGAAGAGAAAGAGAGAGGGACAACACTCGTCTATAGGAGGAAAAAACAACCGCGTTTGCGTTTTGCAAAAGCGGCTGATCCGAACCCGAGCGATCTCGTTTCACTTTTTATTATGACGGAAAAGAAGAGCTGACAGGAGAGAAAGACGGAGAGAAGGAAGAGAGAGAGAGAGAGAGAGAGAGAGAGAGGGAATAACATGATGAGACAGAAGGGTAGAGGAAGAGAGAGAGAAAAGAGGGGGAAGAGAGGAGCGGAGGGTAGCGAGAACGGAACGGAAAACAGTAACAGCGATGAAGTGAGCGAAAAAAAAGACGGAGAGAGAGAAGGACGGGGATAGAGAGAGAAAGAAGTGAGAGAGAGAGAGAGAGAGAGAGAGAGAGGGACAGACAAGGAAAGAGAGACAGAGAAACTGGAGGGAGGGAAGGGGAAAGAGAGAGAGAGAGGAGAGTGAAAGAAAGAAAGGAGGAAAGAGGGATGGATTGTGTTTCTCATAACAAATATAAAGGAATTGTAATAAAGTGAACAATAACATTCACAAGTGACTTTAAAACTATCATGTGTTATTTATTTATGATTTGTTTCTGTCATGTCAAAGTGATTTGTTACATGATAATATGACTGTGTTTAAAATATAAAACATGACACGACTATTGCAGCACTTTTATTTGACTATTATTTCAACAAAATAACTGTGAAGATGCTGAACTTTTGTGCCACATATGAACTAGGACTGAACCAGGACTGAACCAGGACTGAACCAGGACTGAACCAGACTGAACCAGGACTAAACCAGGACTAAACCAGGACTGAACCAGGACTGAACCAGGACTGAACCAGGACTGAACCAGGACTAAACCAGGACTGAACCAGGACTGAACCAGGACTAAACCAGGACTAAACCAGGACTGAACCAGGACTAAACCAGGACTAAACCAGGACTAAACCAGGACTAAACCAGGACTGAACCAGGACTAACCAGGACTAAACCAGGACTAAACCAGGACTAAACCAAAACTAAACCAGGACTAAACCAGGACTAAACCAAAACTAAACCAGGACTAAACCAGGACTGAACCAGGTCTAAACCCGGTCTAAACCAGGACTGAACCAGGACTGAACCAGGACTAAACCAGGACTAAACCAGGACTGAACCAGGACTAAACAAAAAATTAAACCAGATCTAAACCAGGACTGAACCAGGACTAAACCAGGACTAAACCAGAACTAAACCAGGACTGAACCAAAAAGCTAAACCAGGACTAAACCAGGACTAAACCAAAACTAAACCAGGACTAAACCAAAACTAAACCAGGACTAAACCAGAACTAAACCAGGACTAAACCAGGACTACACCAGGTCTAAACCCGGTCTAAACCAGGACTGAACCAGGACTGAACCAAGACTAAACTAGGACTAAACCAGGACTAAACAAAAAATTAAACCAGATCTAAACCAGGACTGAACCAGGACAAAACCAGAACAAAACCAGAACTAAACCAGGACTGAACCAGAACTGAACCAGGACTGAACCAGAACTGAACCAGGACTGAATCAGGACTAAACCAGGACTAAACCAAAATTAAACTAGGACTAAACCAGGTCTAAACCAGGACTAAACCAGGACTAAACCAGAACTGAACCAGGACTAAACCAGAACTGAACCAGGACTGAATCAGGACTAAACCAGGACTAAACCAGGTCTAAACCAGGACTAAACCAGGACTAAACCAGAACTGAACCAGGACTAAACCAGGACTGAACCAGGACTAAACCAGGACTAAACCAGGACTAAAACCAGATCTAATCCAGGTCTAAACCAGGTCTCAAACAGGATTTAACAGGACTAAATCATGCCATGTGGACCGTGTCTCCTCTTCTTCTATCAATAATATTTTTAATTTAGTTCAGTAAAGTCTGGACTTTTTATTTTCTTTTAGCAGACAAAACTTCTTATGTGAAGATTTCCTCGTCTTTGCTTCTCTGCAGCAAATCAAGTCATCCAAAGTATTCAGATTACATTACTCACTTTAAGTAATTTAATGGATTCTGTTACAAACTACATTTTGAGGTCTGTAATCTGTAGGGGAATACATTTTAAAAGTCACCTTCCCAACACTGATTACAGGTATTTTTAAAACTCAAATTTACCTAGAAACACAGGTATTCTCACTATGAGCGGGGTCACTTCTCCACAGACCTGACCCGTACCCTGACCTGACATCTCCTGCGTGTACAGATCGGATGTGATAATGTGATGCTTGACCACAGCTGTCTCTGTTTAATCTGCTCCCGTCCGACAAAACTCAATACCGCATCTTTATGACTTTTATTATTTGATTTGAGACGGGCTTTTCTCTGGTTAAACATCTGTATCACTGTTGGGAACTCATCTCTTATTATGTTATACTTTCAAATGTGATCAAACTGCTCATTTTTAACATTTTATTTGCTTAGCTGTCACATTATTTTTAAACCAACATGGACAGTTTTGTATTATATAACTTGTCATTTCTTCGTTAATTGATTTAGAGTTTACAGGACTCTACCTGGACTAAAACTGGACGATATTTGCGCCATCCAGGACTAAATCAGAGCGAAACAGAACCAAAAAAGGTGTGGTAGAAGTTTCAGAAGTTGTCCGTTCAGTACATATTGATGAAAAATCAGGAGACAGTTTGGACGGCATCACTCAGACTGTCCTGGTGCATTTTGCGGTGCTCTGCTGATGTTGTGTCACCGCCTTCGATGCTGCAGACAGTGTTGGGAAGGTTTCTTTTAGATTACAGATTACATACCCCAAAATGTAGTTTGTAACAGAATCGATTAAAATATTTAAAGTGAGTAACGTAATCTGAATACTTTGGATTACTTGATTTGTTGTAGAGAAGCAAAGACGAGGAAATCGTAACATAAGATGTTTTGTTTGCTAAAAGACAATAAAAAGCCCAGACTTTACTGAACCAAATTAAAAATATTATTGGTAGAAGATGAGGAGACCTGGTTTAAACCTGGTTTAGTCCTGGTTTAGACCTGGTTTAGTCCTGGTTTAGACTTGGTTTAGACCTGGTATAGTCCTGGTTTATGCCTGGTTTAGACCTGGTTTAGACCTGGTTTAAGACCTGGTTTAGTCCTGGTTTAGACCTGGTTTAGACCTGGTTTAGTCCTGGTTTAGACCTGGTTTAGACCTGGTTTAGTCCTGATTTAGACCTGGTTTTAGTCCTGGTTTAGTCCTGGTTTAGTCCTGGTTTAGACCTGGTTTAGACCTGGTTTAGTCCTGGGTTTAGACCTGGTTTAGACCTGGTTTAGTCCTGGTTTAGTCCTGGTTTAGTCCTGGTTTAGACCTGGTTTAGACCTGGTTTAGTCCTGGTTTATCTGGTTTAGCCTGGTTTAGTCCTGGTTTAGACCTGGTATAGTCCTGGTTTAGACCTGGTTTAGTCCTGGTTTAGTCCTGGTTTAGTCCAGTTTTTACATTTTGGGCTAACCAAAATGTAAAAACTGGAAAATACCGCCATGTAATCCATTTATTTTAACAAAGTAACTGTAATCCAATTACCTCTCACTGAAACAGTAACTGTAACTGAATACAGTTACTCATAATTTGTACTCTGATTACGTAACTCTGGTACATGTAAACTGTTACTGTGTTGGTGCCATAAATACTCACTTACAAAGGGAAAAGGCGACGGTCTGCTCCAGATTTGACTTATTCTGGGCTCCATAACTCATTGCCGTGTGCAGTTTGAGCCCAGACTGTGTAGAGGTTTATTCCAAATCACCATGGCCAGGGAGACTTAACTGTAACATTGTCTTTTTTTTTTTTTTATTTTAGTTTATTTATTTCCTTTGAACGGAAATAAAATCAGACCTCACTGATCCAAATGTGTGATGTATCTGATCTGTTATTTACCTCAAGTAACTACAGTATGAATTTGTGTAAATAAAAGTTCAAATATTCTGAAACGTTGAGACCTTTATGATACCGATTTACATATCAAACCAGGATATCAACTTAACTGATATTTGGAAGCCGATATTCGATCTGAGTAAATATTTTCATGTCAGTGCCAATATTAGATCAGTGTATCTCCAGTTGTAACACATCGTCGATCCAAGACGTGCTGGTACTTCCACATTAAGGTGTAACTTTTCTGGAGAAAGTTCGCAACTTGTCTCCATGGAGATGTTAATGTTTCCCTACTAAACATTAAATGTTTTATGGACATGCAGATCTTGTCTATATTGTGTCCATCTGTCNTTTAGACCTGGTTTAGTCGTGGTTTATGTTTTAGTCCTGGTTTAGACCTTGTTTAGTTCTGGTTTTAGTCTGGTTTAGTCGTGGTTTTAATTGTGGTTTAGACCTGGTTTGGTTTAAGTCCTGGTTTTAGTCCTGGTTTTAGACCTGGTTTACCTTTAGTCTGGTTTAGTCTGGTTTAGACCTGTTTTAGTTTGGTTTTAGTCCTGGTTTAAGTCCTAGTTTTAGTTCTGGTTTAGTTTAAATGGTTTTTAGTTCCTGGTTTAGTGGTTTAATCGTGGTTTAGTCCTGGTTTAGTCGTGATTTTAATTTATTCTTCTTAAAAATAAATAATGAATTAACGTTTACATGATCGAGGAATAAATGAATTCAGCTTTAAAATCGGAATAAACCTCCCACTTACTTCGGAATTAAGTTTAATTCCGAAAAATAATAAAGTAAAAGTTTAATACGTTTTTTCTGTTTCTGAACGTGAAATGCCTGGAATTCTTTGGCAGTTCATGTTTTAGTCTTTTCCAGAGTATAAAACCCGCCTCATGAACTGAATCTTTATCTTTATTTTTATTTTATTTTATCACAGTCGCAGTACTTCAGAGCCGGAGCGTTTTTCCCCCTAAACCGTGCAGACAGTTTTAAGAAAAGGAACAAACACTTTATTCATAAATATTTAACTACGAAAAGTAATAAAGTCCATGTTTTCGTAGACACGGGAAGAGCTTATCTTTAGTGATCCTTTCCTGGAGTTAGTCTGTGTCATAAACCTTCGCTCAGATGCTTTTTCGGGTCACTGAGACCCGTTGCCGTGGAAACAAGCAAGAGGCAAAGTGACAGGTCGGGTCTGTGCAGAGGCGAGTCGGCTCAGAGTCAAAATACAAACATGTTTACGAAGAAATATGTGAGGAAAAGAAAAAAAACAACAACACTGGCAATGGAATAAATGCAAGACTGAACCAGAGACTAAACCAGGACTAAACCAGGACTGAACCAGGACTGAACCAGGACTAAACAAAGACTAAACTAAGGACTGAACCAGGTCTAAACCAGGACTAAAGCAAAACAAAATCAAGACCAAAACATGACTAAAATTGCTCCAAATCCGGACTACACCTCAGTGAGGCCTTAAATCAGGTCTAAATTAGGTCTAAACCAGGACTAAACCAGGAGCGAACCAAGACTGAACCAGGACTAAACCAGGACCGAGCCAGGATTGAACCAGGACTAAACCAGGACTGAACCACGACTGAACCAGGACTAAAGCAAAACAAAACTAAGACTAAACAAAACTAAAAGACTAAAACAGGACCAAAACTGCTCCAAATCCGGACTAAACCTCAGTCAGGACTTAAAGCAGGTCTAAATTAGGTCTAAACCGGGACTAAACCAGGACTAAATCAAAACAAAACCAAGACTAAACAAAACTAAACAAAGACCAAAACAGGACTAAAACTGCTCTAAATCTGGACTAAATCTCAGTCAGGACTTAAACCAGGTCTAAACCAGGTTTAAACCACGACTAAATCAGGACTGAGCCAGGACTAAACCAGGACCAAACCAAGACCAAACCAGAACTAAACCAGAAATAAACCAGGACTGAGCCAGGACTAAAGCAAAACAAAACCAAGACCAAAACAGGACTAAAACTGCTCTAAATCCGGACTAAACCTCAGTCAGGGCTTAAACCAGGTCTAAATCTGAGACTAGACTAAACCAGGACTGAACCAAGACTGAACCAGGATTAAACCAGGGCTAAAGCAAAATAAAACCAAGACTAAACAAAAGTAAACCAAGACCAAAACAGGACTGAAAACTGATCCAAATCTGGACTAAACCTCAAGACTTAAACCAGGTCTAAATCAGGTCTAAACCGGGTCTAAACCAGGACTACAGTTAAATTTCCAAAGAATCAAAACAGTGACACTATGAGGCTAAGTTACAGGTCAGATCTGTGGAGAGGCGACCACACTGACAATGAGAATGTTTGTTTTAAGGGATTTTCGAACAGTAAAAGTATATGTGATTGAAATACTATGGAACATTCCAGAGTACTTCCAATAGAGTATTCCAAGATTATTCACGCCGGTCTCAAAGTGGCAGCGTGGGGCTATTCCGGACTCCACTTCCTGTTTGCTTCCAGGACAGAGACGCACTTCCTGTATTCCTGTATTCGAACATCACATGGGCGATTGTCTGTCATCCTGTTTCATCTTCTGACGTTTTTTTGGACGTCATGTGGTCAAATGTGGTAGTAGTAACTGTTGTAGTGATTTGTAGTAGTAGTAGTAGTAGTAGTAGTAGTAGCACAGACTAGTGGTGTGGGAATGTTAAAATTTCAAGACCATCCAACATCCACCAAAGAGGAGAGGAAGGGAGAAAGAAGAGGGAGGCACAGAGGAGGAGATGAAGAGAAAGAGAGAGGGACAACACTCGTCTGTAGGAGGAAAAAACAACCGCGTTTGCGTTTTGCAAAAGCGGCTGATCCGAACCCGAGCGATCTCGTTTCACTTTTTATTATGACGGAAAAGAAGAGCTGACAGGAGAGAAAGACGGAGAGAAGGAAAGAGAGAGAGAGAGAGAGAGAGAGAGGGAATAACATGATGAGACAGAAGGGTAGAGGAAGAGAGAGAGAAAAGAGGGGGAAGAGAGGAGCGGAGGGTAGCGAGAACGGAACGGAAAACAGTAACAGCGATGAAGTGAGCGAAAAAAAGACGGAGAGAGAGAAGGACGGGGATAGAGAGAGAAAGAAGTGAGAGAGAGAGAGAGAGAGAGAGAGGGACAGACAAGGAAAGAGAGACAGAGAAATGGAGGGAGGGAAGGGGAAAGAGAGAGAAGAGAGTGAAAGAAAGAAAGGAGGAAAGAGGGATGGATTGTGTTTCTCATAACAAATATAAAGGAATTGTAATAAAGTGAACAATAACATTCACAAGTGACTTTAAAACTATCATGTGTTATTTATTTATGATTTGTTTCTGTCATGTCAAAGTGATTTGTTACATGATAATATGACTGTGTTTAAAATATAAAACATGACACGACTATTGCAGCACTTTTATTTGACTATTATTTCAACAAAATAACTGTGAAGATGCTGAACTTTTGTGCCACATATGAACTAAACCAGGACTGAACCAGGACTGAACCAGGACTGAACCAGAACTGAACCAGGACTGAACCAGAACTGAACCAGGACTGAACCAAAACTAAACCAGGACTAAACCAGGACTGAACCAGGACTGAACCAGGACTGAAAACCAGGACTAAACCAGGACTAAACCAGGACTAAACCAGGACTAAACCAGGACTAAACCAGGACTGAACCAGGACTAAACCAGGACTAAACCAGGACTAAACCAGGACTAAACCAGGACTAAACCAGGACTAAACCAGGACTAAACCAAAACTAAACCAGGACTAAACCAGGACTAAACCAAAACTAAACCAGGACTAAACCAGGACTGAACCAGGTCTAAACCCGGTCTAAACCAGGACTGAACCAGGACTGAACCAGGACTAAACCAGGACTAAACCAGGTCTAAACCCGGTCTAAACCAGGACTGAACCAGGACTGAACCAAGACTAAACTAGGACTAAACCAGGACTAAACAAAAAATTAAACCAGATCTAAACCAGGACTGAACCAGGACTAAACCAGGACTAAACCAGAACTAAACCAGGACTGAACCAAAACTAAACCAGGACTAAACCAGGACTAAACCAAAACTAAACCAGGACTAAATCAGGACTAAACCAGAAATAAACCAGGACTAAACCAGGACTACACCAGGTCTAAACCCGGTCTAAACCAGGACTGAACCAGGACTGAACCAGGACTGAACCAGGACTGAACCAAGACTAAACTAGGACTAAACCAGGACTAAACCAGGACTAAACAAAAAATTAAACCAGATCTAAACCAGGACTGAACCAGGACAAAACCAGGACTAAACCAGAACTAAACCAGGACTGAATCAGGACTAAACCAGGACTAAACTAAAATTAAACTAAGACTAAACCAGGTCTAAACCAGGACTAAACCAGGACTAAACCAGAACTGAACCAGGACTAAACCAGGACTGAACCAGGACTGAACCAGGACTAAACCAAAATTAAACTAAGACTAAACCAGGTCTAAACCAGAACTAAACCAGGACTGAATCAGGACTAAACCAGGACTAAACTAAAATTAAACTAAGACTAAACCAGGTCTAAACCAGGACTAAACCAGGACTAAACCAGAACTGAACCAGGACTAAACCAGGACTAAACCAGAACTGAACCAGGACTAAACCAGGACTGAACCAGGACTAAACCAGGACTAAACCAAACCAGGACTAAACCAGGACTGAACCAGGACTAAACCAGGAACTAAACAGGACTAAACCAGACTGAACCAGGACTAAACCAGGACTGAACCAGGACTGAACCAGGACTAAACCAGGACTGAACCAGGACTAGAACTTGGAAGTGTTCTGCAGACAGGGTTTCTGCAAAGCCCCATCAGGTGTCATGTGTGTTTCGCCTCATGGAGTGTGGACGTCTGCGTCGGCCCTTTTGCCCGCGGTCACCTGACGGTCTACGTGGGTGTGTCCCTGCTGCTGATATCACTGTGATTTTAGTGAATTTGCATATACCAAGTCCAACCCAAGGCCTCTCTCTCTCTCAAGACCAGGTCTAAACCAGGTCTAAGATCTTAACCATGTCTTAAGCAGGTCTTAACCTGGTTTAACCCAGTGTAAAAACCAGGTCTAACCAAGTCTAACCCAGGTCTAACCCAGGTCTAACCCAGGTCTACACCCTGGAGGAACCAAGTCTCAGTACCAAGACCCAAACAGATCTTGTTTAAATTAAAGTACACTACGTGACTTTTCTGGTAAAGTGTTTGTTGCATTTGTTTCCATGGAGTTGTTAAGTCTTAGCCTAGAATGTTCCACAGTGTGACATTAAACATATGTCTTGCAGGTATACATTTAACTTTTACGGCGAAGCGTCTGTTACGTGCTCGTTTCCATGGAGATGTTTTACCTTTGCCTGGAATTTTTCCCTTCATGACATTAAACATATTTATCATGCACATTTTCAATTACAGGCAGTGTTGGGGAGTAACAGATTACATGTACCAGAGTTACGTAATCAGAGTACAAATTATGAGTAACTGTATTCAGTTACAGTTACTGTTTCAGTGAGTGGTAATTGGATTACAGTTACTTGGTTGAAATAAATGGATTACACAGCAGTATTTTCCTGTTTTCACATTTAGGGCTATATCCCTTTTTTTTGTTTTTGGTAATTCCACTCATTGCCGGACACTAAACCAGATCTAAACCAGGTTTAAACCAGGTCTAAACCAGGTCTAAACTAGGACTAAACCAGGTCTAAACAAGGTCTAAACCAGGTCTAAACTAGGACTAAACCAGGACTAAAACCAGGACTAAACCAGGACTAAACCAGGACTAAAACCAGATCTAATCCAGGTCTAAACCAGGTCTCAAACAGGATTTAACAGGACTAAATCATGCCATGCGGACCGTGTCTCCTCTTCTTCTATCAATAATATTTTTAATTTAGTTCAGTAAAGTCTGGTCTTTTTATTTTCTTTTATCAGACAAAACTTCTTATGTGAAGATTTCCTAGTCTTTGCTTCTCTGCAGCAAATCAAGTAATCCAAAGTATTCAGATTACATTACTCACTTTAAATAATTTAATGGATTCCGTTACAAACTACATTTTGCAGTCTGTAATCTGTAATCTGTAGGGGAATACATTTTAAAAGTCACCTTCCCAACACTGATTACAGGTATTTTAAAACTCAAATTTACCTAGAAACACAGGTATTCTCACTATGAGCGGGGTCACTTCTCCACAGACCTGACCTGTACCCTGACCTGACATCTCCTGCGTGTACAGATCGGATGTGATAATGTGATGCTTGACCACAGCTGTCTCTGTTTAATCTGCTCCCGTCCGACAAAACTCAATACCGCATCTTTATGACTTTTATTATTCGATTTGAGACGGGCTTTTCTCTGGTTAAACATCTGTATCACTGTTGGGAACTCATCTCTTATTATGTTATACTTTCAAATGTGATCAAACTGCTCATTTTTAACATTTTATTTGCTTCGCTGTCACATTATTTTTAAACCAACATGGACAGTTTTGTGTTATATAACTTGTCATTTCTTCGTTAATTGATTTAGAGTTTACAGGACTCTACCTGGACTAAAACTGGACGATATTTTTTTTATTTTTTATTTTTTATTTATTTATTTATTTCATTCATAAAGCATAAAAAGACATCTACAGTGTCACAACATCAAACACACAAGAAATGACTGAAAAGGAGCAGAAAGAAGAAAAAAATCTTATGTTATCTGCCCCCCTTTCCTTTTTCAAGACAAAACATCAACATTCCAGATCAGTTCAGGCACAATTACTGATCAATTGCAAACAGTAAATCTTCATTATTATACACAACTTAGTTTTCTTTTTCATACAGACACAGTGCATTCGATTTTATATGTTTTTTTAAATGTCGTCATTGTACTTGATTCTTTTATTTCTTGTCAAGACTCTTCCATAAGTTTAACTCCTTTCACAGCGACACTTCGCTCCATAACCTTGGTTCTGAATCTGGGTTTTTTAAACATGTCGGTTCCTTTTAAATTGTAGTGACTTGTTCTCATCTCAAACAGTCTTTGAATATTTACAGGTAATAAATTACACTTTGCTTTATACATGACTTTGAGGAGACTTAAGTCGACAATATCCTGCATTTTCAACACTTTAAGTTGAACAAATATTGGGTTGTTTGTCTCTCTACAATGACTGTTGGTGATAATTCTCAAAGCCCTTTTTTGTAAAATAAATAAAGGTTGTAGGTAAGTTTTACATGTTGAACCCCCAAATTTCCACACAGTCCATCAGATCTGGTACAATTATAGAGTTATACAAAGTTAATAATGCTGTACTATTTAGTGAGAACTTTATTTTATGCAGAACAGAAATGACTTTGGAAATGTTGCCTTTTGTGTAATTTATATGAGACAAACTCCAGTTTAGACCTTCATCAATCATAACTCCTAAAAATTTAGTTTCATTTACTCTTTGAATTTGTATCCCATCTATTTCTAAAGTTATGTTGTCTTTTTTCTTTTTATCATTAAATAAAATGAAATTTGTTTTTTTAACATTCATAATCAATCCATTTAAATCAAACCAATATTTAACTTTTCTTAGCTCTTTGTTAACTTTACTTGTGACCTTTTTTATGTCTTTTCCAGAGTAAAATAATGTTGTGTCATCAGCAAATAGAATTTTCCCAAGCTCGGAAACTTTAACAAAATCATTCATATACAATATAAATAATTTGGGCCCAAGAATCGAGCCTATAGGAGCCATATTTGCGCCATCCAGGACTAAATCAGAGCGAAACAGAACCAAAAAAGGTGTGGTAGAAGTTTCAGAAGTTGTCCGTTCAGTACATATTGATGAAAAATCAGGAGACAGTTTGGACGGCATCACTCAGACTGTCCTGGTGCATTTTGCGGTGCTCTGCTGATGTTGTGTCACCGCCTTCGATGCTGCAGACAGTGTTGGGAAGGTGACTTTTAAAATGTATTCCCCTACAGATTACAGATTACATACACCAAAATGTAGTTTGTAACGGAATCGATTAAATTATTTAAAGTGAGTAATGTAATCTGAATACTTTGGATTACTTGATTTGTTGTAGAGAAGCAAAGACGAGGATATCGTAACATAAGAAGTTTTGTCTGATAAAAGAAAATAAAAAGCCCAGACTTTACTGAACCAAATTAAAAATATTATTGGTAGAAGATGAGGAGACACTGTCAGCACAACATGGTTTAGTCCTGTTAAATCCTGGTTTAGTCCTGGTTTAGACCTGGTTTAGTTTAGTCCTGGTTTAGTCCTGGTTTGGTTTAGACCTGGTTTAGACCTGGTTTAGTAGACCTGGTTTAGACCTGGTTTAGTCCTGGGTTTAGTCCTGGTTTACCTGGTTTAGTCCTGGAGACCTGGTTTAGTTTAGTCCTGGTTTACCTGGTTTAGACCTGGTTTAGTCCTGGTTTAGTCCTGGTTTAGTCCTGGTTTAGTCCTGGTTTAGACCTGGTTTAGTCCTGGTTTAGTCCTGGTCCTGGTTTACTGGAGTCCTGGTTTAGACCTGGTTTAGTCTTTGTTTTTGTCCTGGTTTGGCCCAAAATGTAAAAACAGGAAAATACCACCATGTAATCCATTTATTTTAACAAAGTAACTGTAATCCAATTACCTCTCACTGAAACTGTAACTGTAACTGAATACAGTTACTCATAATTTGTACTCTGATTACATAACTCTGGTACATGTAATCTGTTACTCCCCAACACTGTGTTCGTGCCATAAATCCTCACTTACAAAGGGAAAAGGCGACGGTCTGCTCCAGATTTGACTTATTCTGGGCTCCATAACTCATTGCCGTGTGCAGCCTGAGCCCAGACTGTGTAGAGGTTTATTCCAAATCACCATGGCCAGGGAGACTTAACTGTAACATTGTCTTTTTCAGTTCCAATACTGATTACGATGCTCTAGTTTATTTATTTCCTTTGAACGGAAATAAAATCAGACCTCACTGATCCAAATGTGTCACGTATCTGATCTGTTATTTACCTCAAGTAACTACAGTACGAATTTGTGTAAATAAAAGTTCAAATATTCTGAAACGTTGAGACCTTTATGATACCGATTTACATATCAAACCAGGATATCAACTTAACTGATATTTGGAAGCCGATATTCGATCTGAGCAAATATTTTCATGTCAGTGCCAATATTAGATCAGTGTATCTCCAGTTGTAACACATCGTCGATCCAAGACGTGCTGGTACTTCCACATTAAGGTGTAACTTTTCTGGAGAAAGTTCGCAACTTGTCTCCATGGAGATGTTAATGTTTCCCTACTAAACATTAAATGTTTTATGGACATGCAGATCTTGTCTATATTGTGTCCATCTGTCCAAAACCAGTTCTGGACTAATAAATGACTAATAAATGATAAATTTGAACGTCTAACTCTTGACTCCACGTGGACGTCAAGCTGCAGTTAAACATCTGAACTGTGGAACTCTGGACGTTTTTGGAAATCATTGAAACGTCTAACAGGCTCAGGAAAATGACGTTATTAATGGTCATGGAAATTCTGCGCGTTAGTCAGGGAAAAGTTGGCGAATTGTAAGTTTGACGTTTGAAGTCTGAACGTGGAGAACCTGTGAACTGTGTCCTGACCGTTTCCTGGAGCGTTGTATGGCTCTGTAGCAGATTTAACTGGAAATGCTTTACACATTTATGGGCGTTTCCAGTTTCCTGCCGCTGAGACAA
Organism: Boleophthalmus pectinirostris; assembly: GCF_026225935.1. Taxonomy (NCBI): domain Eukaryota; kingdom Metazoa; phylum Chordata; class Actinopteri; order Gobiiformes; family Gobiidae; genus Boleophthalmus; species Boleophthalmus pectinirostris. The sequence goes on from NW_026571207.1 coordinate 34,229,130, forward strand.
AATGAACTGGGATATTATGCCGCCGTCTGAAATGGCAACGCAGTTCTGCACAGAAGAAAAACGCTCTAAAATGAGTTTAGATTTAAAATGGCCATGTGGGCTTGTCAAAGTCTCACCCGTCAGATCTCAGAAGCTCAGCAGGGTCAGGGCCTGGTCAGGACTTGGATGGAGACCACTGGGAAAATCAGGAGCCACAGTGGGGCAACAATCGCAAAAACTGTTGTTGTGCCCTTAGGCAAGGCACTTCAAGCCACATAGCAAGCCCAGTATGAAAGTGGTGTGTGTGTGTGTGATGGTGATTGTTGGAGGGGCTGATGGCACAGATTGGCAGCTGCACATCTGTCAGTCTGCCCCAGGGCAGCCGTGGCTACAGCACTAGTTTAGCCCCACCAAGTGTGGAGTGAGTGAATAATTTAATTTGATCATTGCATTTATACAGCACCTTTCAAGATACTTAACGCGCTTTACAGTTCAATATTCATTCACTCCACACTCAGTGGTGGTAAACTACTACTGTAGCCACAGCAGCCCTGGGGCAGACTGATGGAAGTGAGGCTGCCAATCTGCGCCATCGGCCCCTCCGACCACCACCATCACTCAGACACACACCACTTTCACACTAGGCAATGTAGGTGAAGTGTCTTGCCTAAGGACACAACGACAGTTTTTCCACTGGTGCCCCCAGTGCTCTGTAAAGTGTCTTTGGCTACGTTCAGACTGCAGGGCTTAACGCTCAATTCCGATTTTTTGGTGAAATCCGATGTTTTTGCGAGGTCGTTCACATTTCCAATTAAATGTGACTTGTATGTGACTCCAGTGTGAACATTAAACGGCCCGAAAGTGTCCCTCATGTGACACTGGAGACACGACGACGTCAACCGCAGTGAGCGTCTCTGTGTTTACAGAAGTTGTCCAAACATGGACGCAGCATCGAGCACCTGGAGATTTTAAAGTTCCTCTCGTACCGGAGCCAGAACATGAACAACTTACTTGTTTTAAGGAGGAGATTGAGAAGGAGAAGGACGAGGTTTTTGGTCGTGGTGTTTTGTGGGACAGCGGCAGCGACGTCCGTTGAAAGGAACGTGTGGATGTGGATGTGGAGATGTAGCCAAGAGTGGTGAGTGGTGATGTGCTTCACTTCAGTGACACGGAGTTCATTAACAATTTTCGCCTACTTCAGCGCAGAATAGTGACGTTTGTGTCTTGTTGATAACGTGTAGGTGGATGAATGCGCTTTGGCCGTTCAGACTGAAGTCGCATGTCAAAAGATCAGATATGTATCAGTTTCAGGAGCACATATCCAAGTGTCCTGGGTCACATTTAAAAAAATCGGATCTGTGTCGTTCAGACTGTCATTAAAAGATCAGATACAGGTCACATAGGGGCCAAAAAATCAGATTTGGGTCACTTCAGGCTGCAGTCTGAATGCAGCTTTTGAGTGTTCAGAAAACCACTGTATAAAACTGATGCATTATTATTATTATTATTATTATTATTATTATTATTATTATTATATTATTATTATTATTATTATTATTATTATTAACATAGAAAAGACATCTGCAACATCATCTGGCATCACAGTCTGCACCTTCAGTGGCCCGAGACTGAATGTACAGAAATGACCCTAAAAAGACATTGTTCCAAAGTTTCTTTGTGCAGTGAGTTGAGTTAAATTGTCCACAGTATGGCATTAAAGTAAAAACATTTATCCATCTACTGGTTTTATTTATTGCTCAAAAATATCAGAAAAGCATTATTTTTTACTGTAAGCGGGGTCGCCTCTCCACAAATCTGACCTGTAATTTGGCTTGCAAGTCTCCATGGAGATTCTTAACTTTATGGCAATACTGTGGAACATTCTAGGCACATCTCCACGGAAACAAGAAGGTGATAGACCCTACAACTTATTTCCACCTATAGGTACAGTTTGACCTGAAAAAAACAAAAAAACAAAGCAGGTACAAATTTGACCAAAGGACTGAACAGGGACTAAACAAAACTCGACACGACAAAGACTAAAAACTAAAACGAGCACTAAACTTTTCAAAAAGCACATTTAAAACGACTCTGCCATCTCCTCGTCTCCCGCTCATTTCTGCATTAATTCCACTTTTGTGTTTCTGGCTGATACATGTGAAGATTTTGATCAGTGAGCCTCTCGTGTCAGTGCTTTGAGAGTTGGTGATTTGTCAAGTGGCGCTCTCCCGTCGATTCGTGTATTCTAATGTGATTGGATGAGACCTACTCCACGGAGCAGCCTCCATTTTCTCTTCCCGTGTTTCTCCCCCGAACCTGTGATTATGTGTATGTGGAAGCACGCTCTCTCCGCACAAAAAGAGCTGCAGGAGATTATCAGGGCGCGTTATGTGGAGACGAGCGAGACGAGTGTTGAGGAAATAAAAGTTCTTAAATTTGTACATTGAAAATAAAGTGGGAATGAAAAAGGCGTGAATGAGCTCTGATTAGGATCGGCCCATATGCGATTTGTCTATTCAACTGTGATCCTGTTTCGGTGTTTTGTTACGAATGTTGAGCTGACACGGGAAAGGAACTGACTGGAAAGTTGCTGGTTCAAATCCAAAGTCCAATTTTTCCTCTAATAGTCACCGCAAAACCAGAAATCAATCTAAATAAAATATGGGTAAGATGTGAACTCTGTTACGCACGAACGGGTCATTTTATTATGTTTTTTACTCTGTTTTTTATGGCTGCCACTCCACAGACCTGACCCGTATGATTTTAAAATTATATCTGTGGATTGAAGCTGAATGTTAAAGTTACAGAACAGTTACAGAATAAAAACCATTTAGTTCTGAATACAAATTTAATTTTGCTTTAAAAAGACCGTGTAAACCCTTAAACACACCTCATAAAAATTATTATTTGGAATTGAACTTATTTCCGAAGTAAGTCGGTGGTTTATTCCAATTTGAAGCTGAATTAATTTCTTCCTCGATCGTGTAAAAGTTTATTCTTCTTAAAAATAATGTCGGTGGTTCAGTGCATGCGCGTTGTGTCGCCCTTTTGATGTGATCCGGACGATCCAGATCCACCAGTCCTGATTTCAGACTTTCATCCACGTCTCTTAAATAAAATATAGGTAAGATATGACCCTGGTTACACACGAATGGGTCAAATGAAAATGCATTCATTTATTATGGTTTTTACTCCGTTTTTTTTATTGCTGTCACTCCACAGACCTGACCCGTATGATTAAAAAATGATATCTGTGGATTGGAGGTGAATGTTAACGTTACAGAACAATCAGAATAAAAAAATAATTAAATTTTGAATAAAAATTAATTCGGCTTTAAAAAGACCATGTAAACACTTAATTCCGAGAAAGATCACTCAGAATTCCAAAGTAAGTGGGTGGTCTATTTCAATTTTTAAGCCAGATTCATTTATTCCTCAATCATGTAAACCAGGCCTGTCCAAACTATGGCCTGGGGGCCAAATGCGGCCCTCAGACAAATTTTTCTTGACCCTCAGGCTTCCAGGTGAATTGGCCCAAATTACCTTGTATCAATTAAAAAAGTTTTTTGAAAATTTGCCTTAATAAAGCTAATTTTTAAAATTTAAAATAATAATAATGGTGGTGGTTCAGTTCATGCTCATTGTGTCGTCCTTCTGACGTGATCCGGCTCCACCAGTCCTGTCTCTTTGGACTTGTGAGTGGGATGTGGGAGTGGGCTGAGGTAGAGAAGCCTCACACTCAGTTTGTCTTCTTCCTCCTTCTCCAACACTCTTCCCTTCTCCTCCTCAGCTGACAGACGTAAAGTGTGATGAGAGAATTCTCCAGCGGCTTCACAATTATCATCAAAATCACTGTGGAAAAAGTTTGAATCATGTTTGTGTCCGTGGCGTAACAACAAACTGAGATGACAGAAAAGCCGGCAGCAGCTGAAGTATGTGTTTTCTTCTGGTCGACTTTCGGTAAATACGTTCGTGTTTCTGTCCAATCAGAACCCTTCCTGCACCTCCAGACGTTGAGTGGAATTAAATAAAGACATTTTAACGTGTTTGTAGCGTCAATTTTAGTCCTAACCTTTTGTCGTTTCTGGGGGCAGGGGATCCAGGCCGCGTTGCCAGATTGGCACATTAGATTGTAGAGCAGAAAGTAGGATGGGTGAATAGATCTTCAATATTAATACAGAGTTGAGTAGTGAAAGCTCGACCATCGGCCAGAAGGAGAGCAGTAAAAACCATGTGACCTCCTGTCATCCATACACATAGTACACTGGCACCTATGCATTTATATAGGGCTTGACTCCACCCTGCCCCCTTGTGGCCAAGCCGAATATAGGTCACCCCGTGTCCAGACAAACAGTGACCCATATTAACCCCAGCCTTAAACAAAAAAAAAAAAAAGGCTCCTATAGTGTTTTCCATGTAAACCTCAATTCAGAATTATTATTTCCACGTAAACTCGAAGGAGAATATTTAAATTCCGAACTATTTAATACAGAACAATGATTTCAGAATTAAAACCATCATGTAAACGTGACTAGTGTTACCTGTAACTTGACATATTTGTGTGTTATGACGATAATAATAACAAATTCTAAAGCGCTTTTCCAGCTGCTCGAAGTCGCTTTACACTTTGGCACGTTATTCATTCACTCCACTCTCAATCGGCACGGCAATGTGGGTGAAGTGTCTTGCCTAAGGACACACCGAATCAATCCTCTGACCTCCTGGTTGGCGGACCAATACTCGAACCACTTTGCCGCTGTTGCCCCAAGTTAAAATCCATATTGCGAAACTGACAACGCAATAACACTTCATGGCTTTGTGCACCTTTAATGCTTTTTACTAAATAACTGAAATGTTGTCGAGAACTTTTCCCAAGCCATAACTCCTCTTCTGTCCACGCTTTTCTTTGGTTTTAACCCTAAACTAATCTCCTCTACAATGGAAGCATGGAAAATAGCGCTATAATATGGTGTTTTAGTGGTAATATTCGTGTCTCTACCAGCGTTTGTGATCTGGTTTACCACCGTTTGAAAACAACACTTATTCCATTAGTTTGTCTGCAGAGATGAATACTTTCCTGGACGTTGCAGAGCTTTTCAGAGTGGAGCAGTTCAGATTGGTCTTATATAAGTCTGGCTGTGGCTCAGGTCACCGTGGCTCAGATGGACTCCGTGCTGTCCTCGGGCTCACCGCTCCAAACTTACATTTCAACTTAGACAGAATAATCCAGTGTGGCTGCAGCTTGGGGGGAAAAAAAAAAAAAAACACCTACAGTTTTAAAGACTTTTACTGATTTAAAATGTGATGTGAATAATACATGAGAAAACCCTGAGGTGTTTTAAAGCAAGTAGAAATTCAAACTAAATATAACTAAGGGGTCAAATTATCTAAGGTTTTCTGTTTCAGTACGTGAGTTGCCTTATTATAAAATCTGTTTTTATGTGTTGTTGGGACAATAACACTTCGCTCCCTAAATTTTCTTGCTTGACCAGTCATTCAGAACAAAATATTAGTGACGGGCAAATGAGTCGGAGCTCTGGAGCACGTCTCGTTCTTTCTGAAACAAATCGCTCTGAAGCGCTGCCTCGGAGCTCGTCTCGCAGCAGCCGCTCACGTGACCAAAGTGTGGAAGTGTGGGTCCCTCCCCCGACTGCTTCACTCTGCGTGTCAATCGCTTCAGTGTATCGAAGCGTTTCATTGGCTCAGCGAATGTTCCGCTCTGTGATTGGTTCAGAGTGCTTCAGAGTGTTCAGTGCACTTCTGTGGTTTGACAAGCTCTAAACTGCTACAGTATAAAAGATGCACCAATATTTCTTAAAAATGTTGGGTCGTGAGGAGTATTGTGTGACGTTAGTGGTGATTTTGGCGACTTTTGGCATTTGTTTCATTTTCGATGGCATCTACAAGTGGAAAAAAGTGATCCATGGTTTGGGATCACTTTGATCTAATTCCACCTAACAAGGAAACACCTGTTTTCTTATTTACAGCATGTTATTTATGTTGCTCTTTACATATTATTATAAATCATCATTATTATTGTTGTTGTTAGGTTCGGTGTCGCTCTGCACACAAGTATTGTCTTACACTAACAATACTTCATCGATGCTGAGACACCTGCGTGACAATGGTTAAATTTGTCCACTAGAGGTCAGTGTTTCTCCGAGGCCTCAGACACGTCCAACCATTTGAGACAATATAGGAGAGTTTCATTGTGCACAAAAGCATGCGTTGCATGCTGGGAATTTTTTTGGTCGGTGGCAGTAAACACTAATTCAACATGACGGACGGAGTGAGAAAGCACGTAAAGGGTATTGATCCCGGTTATTTATCCACTCTAACGGCAGAGGACCCAAGACCATTTGACCAGAAATTGGTCATAAGCATCAATGGACGACAAATCACTCTTTTCAACCCCGACAGAACCTGGACCAAACCAAATTTCTGGTCGGAATCGCCAACTACCTGGCCAAATATTCACTTCGGTGACATCCACAATTATTTGGTGGAAACTCCTGGGCCATTCACAGCAGAAAAGATGAAAACCTCCAAGAGTCTTGATGTGTTGTTGAACTTGTTGGAGTCCATGGTTTGTTAGGAATGTTTGAAAGCCATTTAATTCACCATTAGCGGTTCTTTTCACTCAGAATATGAAAAAGACATTTTCCTTCTTAAGTGCTTCTATTTGTGCATCCGATAATGCAGCAGGAATTTACCATTATCGGGGATAAATACACGAGGTTATGCACTGTGTTTGACCACTATCCTGTTTCTTGCCTCCGACCAAAATATTTCCCAGCATGCAACGCGGGCTTTTAATAACAATGACGTCAGCTCAAACTCACCTATTACGACTGAGGTGTCAATGCTTCACGAGGCTCCATTTGCTCATCACTACAGAATATATAACTTCCTGTACCTGAGATAAGTTTTAGTTTGGCACTTTGATTATCAATTCTGACAAAACCTGCTCTGTTTTCAGTCCTTCACTCAGATCAGGAGTCAGATCCACTCGTCTTTGTAAAGTTTTGTCAGAGCGTGTGGTTCTGGATGGCCCGGTCACAAAATGACAAATGAAAATGTGGTTTGTCATATTAAAATATTTCTGTGGAAGGACCCCCCGACCCCCTAATCCAGGTAATGCTGATGATAACAAGGCTACATAAAAAAACGACGGATAAAAGACGCCCAACTTCACCATGTTGTTTTCTCGTTCACAAAGTTTGATTCCATAAACCTGAACAAACTGGAGATTAATGAGATAATTAGATTAAACCGAAGTCAGGCGTTTCTCATGAGTTTTACTGTGATGCTTCCTCTCACAGAGCCGATTCAGTGACATCTCTATTTTCGGCTGTAGCTTCACATTTGTTCCGCTCGTCTGTCCCTGTCCCTTTAGCGCAGGGACAGTGGATCTGCACAGGCCCAGAGCTGAACAACTGAAACACAAACTCAGCTCCCAGGTTTCAGGGGACTTCCTCGAGGCTACACTTCCTCGTCTGCTGGATCCTAAAACGTCATTTCTGTACAAACTTTTGTTCAGTTGTTTTCAAACTTCAGCCAAGGGTAAAACTGTGAACTTTCTCTCCTGCATCGCGCTGTGTCACCCACATGTGATGAACCTGCTTTAAACCAAGGACAGATAAGACTCAATAATCAGGAATTATTCAAGGAACTAAGGTACTGCATCATCGCAGAGATAAGAAAACACATTTAATTAATCATTCCAAACATTCTTTCTGCTGCTCGATGACCATTTTTGGCTGCAGATTTTGCAGCTTGTAATCTGCAGAATATGATTTTCTTTTCTGGGGCATTTGTCTTCAGTCTTCTCTGTGTTCTTTATAAATTGGTTTAAATGTTCAGTGGTGTAGAAGTAATGGTGCGATCGACTGGCATGATACAGACAGGACAGAGGCTCTTTCTGCAGGAGACATGTGCAGTAGAGTGAAGTGACAGTGGTACAGGAGGAACAGGAGCAGCAGATACTCACACACAAGACTAGAACCTCTTGCAGCTACAGTTGCCAACTCCCTGAAAAATAAATAAGAGACACCTCATTGGCAGGGCCGGTGTCCAGTCAATATGAGTTAACCGTCGTTTTGCGCTACATAGCACTACTACGCATGCACACCCCCCACCCCCACGCAAGCTCTGTTCCAGTTTAAACACTGTCGATTTGAGCTCCCAAGGAAGAAGTGGAGTAACAAGTCACATTTTAAAAGTCTTTTAGTTTTATTGTATGTTTTGACCAGTTACGCATGTAAGCATGGACATGTGCGTGTTAGATTTGCGGCAGAATACCATTTTGCCGCTCATTTTGACGGGGCAGCCCATTTCAATAAAACACCGTAAAGCACTGTCGGCGCCACTGTCGGCCACGCTGCTTTGTTGCAGAGTTGAACACTCAGGGTCACACTAATACTAATAATAAATAAACACTACACTAGTAATAATTTCTAGATCACTGTTATAAACTTGGACTGATATTTCTTGGGAAACAAAGGGTTAATATAATGAAATGGAAATGGACCTAAACACAATTTTTGTTCCAGTGGTATCTGGGTAATTGACCATTGAGCACCATTCCATTGTCTGCACACTATTTTTGATTCTGACGGTAATACGGGACAAAGTGACAGTTCAAGGGCCGTTTGGCAACCAGTGTTAAAATGTATAAGTCGCAGAAAACACCCAAACCATGAAAAAAAGTGCGATTTATAGCCCGAAAAATAAGTTTTTGACTTCAGCCTAAACCCTTTCATTCATGATCCATGGGGTTGTCGTCTATGTTTTGTTTTGTTTTGTTTTGCAGTGCTGCACAATGACCAAATAAACTCCTACTACTAAGTCTTTAATTGTAATTTCCTGCCACTCTCTCGTTCACAAGAGTTATGCTGATCTGACACTCACGTAAAAACTTAATCTTCCATTTCATCAGTATTAATGCTCCTCCAATGATCATTTCGCCTATTATTATTCTGGATGTAGCGCCGCATATGCTAACAGCGCTAATATCTGCAGCTAAAACGGACATCCCTCTTCATCTGGCCCTGTCACACGCATTATGTAAAGTGATGCAAGCTTAGAGCGAGTGGAGACAGCTGAGGCCACGCTTAATCTTCCTTAAAAAGGCTCCTCCATCAACATTACACACTGGGGTCATTTTGAACATGTTAAGAAATATGAATAACAGTGTACAATCAAATAAATGTGCAGCAGACATTATTCTTTTGGAAATGGAGGTTGTATTTCTCATTTATCAGAGGGGAGCTGAGCAGATGCTTTTGCTGTGCGTGTAATTTGACGATGCGTTCAGGTGACACAAGCACAAAAGTGTGATTCAAAGTTTGCCACTGAGTGAAACTGCTGATGTGACAAACCCGGTAATACAAAAAAACGACTCTTTCTCCAAACAGGAGCAGACACTCAATGCGCAAAGTTCGAGGTCACGCACTGCTCTTGACATTTTTTCTCAGCTGCCCTGAAGGACGGTGCATTCAACATAAAAAACATGAGTCATTTCTAATCATCAGTGATATGGGTGGGGTTTTTAATTTGATCCTAAAACAATCCTAAAGGTCTGTTCCGTTTATGTTCATGGAATACTAAGACTAAAAGCCGTTTTCAAATGTGACAAAGAGCACCTTTGTCCATGTATACCAGGGGTGGGCAAGCTTTTTGGCTGGGGGCCACATAGGGTTCTAAAATTTGACTTGAAGGGCCGGACAGGAGACAGGACATGACGTGTTAAGAGCCCGGCTACATTGCACTGCACTTCACGCTGCAACTTTTGGACGTGTAAGTTTCAGAATACATGAAAAATGAATGAAGTGTACTCCACTGCACACCACAGGCGAGCATGAGTCTTGGTCCAAATATGTTGCCCGAAAAGGACTCCTGTCACTAGCTAGTCCGAAAGAACACTTTCCCATAAAGCACTGCGGCCAACATAATCCATCTACTGGGAAAATGCCGGAAATGCAGGAAAAATAAAACATCAACAAGGTTTATTATTATAATTTATTCAAATTCGGCGGGCCGGATTAAAAGGTTTAAAGGGCCGCATACAGCCCCCGGGCCGTCATTTGCCCACCCCTGCTCTATACCCTGTAACTTTATTTCATTTCATATTTGTTCATTTCTCCATAATCGACTAAACTACTAAAGAGAGCTGTCAGGGTTAGTTTTATTTTGTCTTTGTTTAAATTATCCTTTAAATTAATCACAACACACTCAAGTTGCTTTAAATCTATTTTATTTGGTTAAATCTATTCAGTTTAGTTTCCTTTACATTTCATTTCAGTTATTCCAGGCACTTTCCTCCTTACCTGTTCCTCCACATGGTCTACGTACAGATAAAAGAGGGGGCGTGCCCTTGGACTGCCATATTAACCTGCTATATCCAACGATTATCCTTCCAGATCATTTTTCCGAGGAAGTTGCCTAGTGACATGTCTTTCCTGGGACGGCTCGTCTCAGACCTCAGGGGCGAAAAAAGCCGACCGAGCAAAGATTCTGAGTCAGAATCCAAGATAGCTGCACTCACTGTGACGTGTAAATATGAAGTGTTTCCATTGTGTTTGGACACTTTGGAAGGTTTAAAAGACAATTTCAGTCACTTGTATCACCGTAGTACTTTACTGCGTCTGTATCACTGCCTGTGGGTTTGGGAGTCAGTGTTGTGGTGAGGCCAATATTGAACAAATACTTGATTTAAGGTTGCTAAGGGGACACGCAAAAAAGAAAAAAGAAAAAAAAGGCTTCAAGCTCGGGCATGATGTCAAATCCAAGGTCCAAGTGGGAGTCGGAAGATAATCGAACACAGGGTTAGAGCCTCTAGGCGGAGGTTTTAGGCCAGACCATGTGGAGGGAGAACTGGTTTCACTTCCTTTTGTTCATGGCTTTTGTATGTTTGATTTAGATGTTTCAGTGATTATCGTTTATGTTCAGCAGTTTAATGTAAAGGGACTTTGGCCCGTGTAGTACCGTATTTTCTGCACTATTAGGCGCTCTGGATTATAAGACGCACTGTCATTAAATGGTCTATTTTCAAACTTTTTTCACAAATAAACCACACCGGACTTTAAAGGAAACCCAACAGTGTGATGGGTGAGTGGTTTTGTTTGTTTGTTCGTTCACGGTGACTCTGGGCTTTGTTCAGTTGTGGCGTGTAGGGAGGGTGCTGTCTGGGACCGCTGGATTGTCGGCGTGTTCGCAGTGACTCAGTTGTTCAGTCGTGTCTAGAAGTGGCACATTGCACTCGCTTTTCCGGTTCGTTCCCCCGTTCCGTTCCTCGTCGGCTGCAGGTGTTTGTCGCCGCACGGTCGCTGTCTGCTCCGTGTGTGTTTGTGTGTTCTGCGGGTGGTGCAGCTTTGTAGTTTACTGACGTCGTGCTGGGACACCTGAGTGGATTCGTGTATGGGGCGCTCTGGATTGTTGGGGCGCTCAGTCGTTTTTTGATGCGGTTGGAGGCTTAAGAGCGTGTCTAATAGCCCAAAAAATACGGTAAATCCAATGTTTAACTTGAGCATAAAGTGAAGTTACCTTTAATATCTAAGGTGTATGAGATGTTGTACTTGCCCGGAGAGAAGTCCTTCCTGCGGAGGAGCTTCAGTTCAGCTCAGCCTCTAGAGAACATCAGTGTGGCCTGGTACACGTGGGTTTTTTCTTAGTTTCTTCATTTCTGTTGCTTTTGCCTGATTTGAGCACATTTATTTTTTGTAAATATGTATTATTTCTTTTTGCTACAATGCCACGGTGAAGTTACAAATAAAATATTTTTTGGTGAAATGGAACATTTTGTGAGTCTGCCTCCTGCTTAAGACAGCATTGGCCAACTTCCCCACAAAAAAACAAAATAACATCAGTCAATACAACGATAAACACTTTTCACCAAGCCCTCCTCTGAAGTCTGATCTCTGCTCCAGCCACTTTCACTGACACAACACCTCTCCATCTGAAACAAGTGAATCACGTTGCATTAAATGTGATTATCTGTAAAACCCAAACCTCCACATAAAGTATAAAGTACAGGTGCGACTGAGGACACTCTGCCAGTGTGTCTTTACCAGGACCGTGTTTCACATTCAGCAGATGTCCCCTGTCACTCTGGGCTTTTAGGGTTTTTCTTACAGTGACAGGAGCAGAGTTTAGATGAGTCTGCACCTGTCAGCTCCTCCTCTGTGACGCCTGTCGGACAGATGATTTCTGCACCGTGCACAAAATCTGCATCAGCATGCTCTAAAACTGAACGAGCTGCAAAAGTCTGATCTAAAGCAAGTTAAGCTACTTCAGTGGCCTTTGCAATATCCAGTAATTGGTGACATCACACAGAACTGCCACTCACACTGTTCCTTATATGTCAAGACCTTGCTCTCTCCTCCCCCCTCACTCACCCCTTTAGACTTCCAGACACCGCCCATCCTCCTCCGCCCTCACTCTCCCCTTTAGTCCTCCAGACCCCTACCCCTGACTCTCCCCTTTAGTCTTCCAGACCTCGCCCCCCCTCCCTCTCCCCTTTTAGTCCTTCAGACCCCATCCCTCCTCCCCCCTCACTCTCCCCTTTAGTCCTCCAGAACCACCCCCTCCTCCCCCCTCACTCTCCCCTTTTAGTCCTCCAGACCCTGCCCCTCCTCCCCCTCACTTTAGTCTTTAGTCCTCCAGACCCCATCCCTCCCCCACTCTCCCTTTAGTTCTCCAGACCCCGCCCCCACTCTCCTCTTTAGTCCTCCAGACCCCCCCCCACTCTCCCTCTTTAGTCCTCCAGACCTCGCCCTTCCTCCTCCCCCCTCACTCTCCCTTTAGTCCTCCAGACCCCGCCCCCACTCTCCTCTTTAGTCCTCCAGACCCCCCCCCACTCTCCTCTTTAGTCCTCCAGACCTCGCCCTTCCTCCTCCCCCTCACTCTCCCCTTTAGTCCTCCAGACCTCGCCCCTCCTCCCCCTGATTCTCCCCTTTTAGTCCTCCAGACCCTGCCCCCTTATCCCCCTCACTATCCCTTTAGTCCTCCAGACCCCACCCCTCGTCCCCCCTCACTCTCCCTTTGGTCCTCCAAACCCTGCCCCCTCACTCTCCCCTTTTAGTTCTCCAGACCCCTCCCCTCCTCCCTCTCCCCTTTTAGTCCTCCAGACCCCGCCCCCTTATCCCCCCTCGCTCTCCCCTTTAGTTACCAAATGTTCATCAACTTTTTACAGTGAAGAAACTTAAACTAAAAGTGAAAATCCGTTTGTAAAGTAGAAATGGAAAAGCAGGACTATCGACGTCCTCCAGCTAAGTTCTAAACATGTGCTGATCCGCCCACTTTAAAATCCCACACTTTTCCTCCTGAATCATTTATAAAGTTGTATCTTTGCTGCAGAAAAACTAAACTCTGTGTCACTTTGGATTTCATGAGGTGAAAATTTAATGTTACGATTTTTATGAGAAGAAACAGCAAGATTTAAGGATTATTCTGCAGCAACAACCGTGAAATCTGTACCTCGTTTTTACTGTGGTCCAACGTTCTAATTATTCACCAGGATGAGTTTACAACCGTCTTTTTCACAAGACCAAAGCTGAGTTTTGCTGGACTAGACTAACAGCTACAATGTTAATGCGTAAATAAAACTAAACTAAAATATATCCCCTTTCCTCTTGTTTGTTGTTGTGTCCTTGGGCAATTTCATCCACACTGCCTTCCATGTTGAAACAGGATTTCCATCAAACAAACCAATAATAATATGACTCTGGATTCAAGTCATTTCAACCACAGCTGCTGCATTTAGTTTTTTGCTGTATTTATTTATTTTATTATTTTATTTATTTTTTGTTTTACAGTGTCTTTGTTGTGTTTGAGTAGTGTTTTTATTGTCTTTTATCTTTGTTGTGTTTTTATTGTATTTAGCAGTGTTTTTGTTGTGTTTTAGCAGTGTTTTGTTGTGTTTTAGCAGTGTTTAGCGGTGTTTTGTTGTGTTTTTATTGTTTTTAGCAGTATGTTTGTTGTGTTTTAGCAGTGTTTTTTTGTGTTTTTATTGTTTTAGCAGTGTTTTGTTGTGTTTTTATTGTATTTAACAGTGTTTTTGTTGTGTTTTAGCAGTGTTTTGTTGTATTTTTATTGTTTTTAGCCATGTTTTTATTGTTTTAGCATTGTTTAGTTGTGTTTTTATTGTATTTAGCAGTGTTTTTGTTGTGTTTTAGCAGTGTTTTTGTTGTGTTTTAGCTGTGTTTTTTTGTGTTTTTATTGTATTTAGCAGTGTTTTTGTTGTGTTTTAGCAGTGTTTAGTGGTGTTTTGTTGTGTTTTTATTGTTTTTAGCAGTATGTTTGTTGTGTTTTAGCAGTGTTTTGTTGTGTTTTTATTGTATTTAGCAGTGTTTTTGTTGTGTTTTAGCAGTGTTTTGTTGTATTTTTATTGTTTTTAGCCGTGTTTTCATTGTGTTTTATTAGTGTTTTGCTGTGTTTTTATTGTGTTTTATTAATGTTTTGTTGTGTTTTATGGTGTTTTAGCTTTGTTATATTTTAGCAGTGTTTTTGTGGTGCTTTACCAGAGTTTTTGTTGTGTGTTAGCAGTGTTTTTTTGTGTGTGTGTGTTTTCTGCAGTGTGTGTTTTGGAGTGTTTTCTTTAGTGTTTGTTATGTTTATACAGTAGTTTTCCTGTGATTTTTGCTGTGTTTTTCTAGTTTTTTTCCCAGTGTTTGTTGCGTTTTTACAGTAGTTTTCCTGTGATTTCTCAACGTTTTCTTCAGTGCGTTGGAGCAGAGCAGGTCGGGGCAGAGGGCTCACGCAGACGAGCTAATCCAACGTTCATTTGGACAGATCATGAGACTGTTTTAAAACGACTCTGAATGTCTGGAGTCTGCAGACTGAAAGAACAGACAGAAGAAAGAGAGAACAGAGAGACATAGAGAGAGGAGGAGGGGGGTCCAAAATGTGATGAGACGAAAGAGACAGAGCTCAGCGGGGGACTGTGTGAAGAGACCAGGGGAGGAGAGATAAGGAGAGAAAAGAGATGGAGAGAGAGAAGAGAACGATGAGAAAAAGAAGCCCAAAGGAGAAAAGGAGAGAAAGAAGGAAAGAGAGAGAGAGTGGGAGGATTGGAAGTGAGAGGGAAGGTGAGAGAGAAAGAGATAGAGAAGAAGAGAAGGATATGAGAGAAAGAGAAAGGCAGAGGAGGAGGGAGGAGAAAGGTGAGATATGAATAATTGAAATAGAAGTTTACAAAAATGTCAAATCTGTAGGAGGACGGGATGGTAAACATTGTCACTTGTACTGTTATTTCTGCAATTCTACACTTCTGGCTATTTTTATGACAAAAAAATAAATAAATAACAAGATTTCTGGCACCTGCCCACGTTGTGAAAAATAAAAAAATAAAAAGCAAATGGACCAGATAATGTTGTAGGACTCAAAGGTCACTTCACTTCACTCTGCTCCATACTCTTTCTCCTGAAAAGTTGACACGAATCAGCTGATGTTGAGCAGCTTCGACAAAGATTTTAAAGATTTAAAAACTTATATCAGATTATTCATCTTGTTTTCAGATTTATGATCTACAGTACTTACAAGTTCTGAGACTGATTAATTCTAGTCAAGAGGTTGTTTAAGATTTATTATGTCAAATGAAGTCATTTTCTGATAGATTTAAGTGTTTATATCTTAAATTTTCATCCCTATTTACCCGAGACAGACCCAGGTTTGAGCCCCGTGTCCCCTGTCCAAGCAGATTTATCCAAAACTAGTGATTTGTCCCAGTTTTACACAAGAAATGTCCCAGGTGTCTCTATTTTTGACCAATTTGATCCCTGCTGACAGTAAAGAGAGACATACATTGTCATTTGTTTAGATAAAATACAGAAAAGCTGCTTAAAAGTGATCAAAAAGAAAATGTGAAGTTGCTCTCAATTATAAGTTGCACCAGCCAAAAAAAATGCATAATTAAGAAGAACAAAACATGTCGCACAGGACTATAATTCGCACTTTTTGGCGGAAATGTATTTTATAAAATCAGAGATCATGAACATTTCCTGTTGAAAGTCAAGTTCTAGTAATAATAATAGAAGAGAGAACAACAGACTGTTAACATATGAACAGTTCTTCAGATAAACTATAACATAAACAACAGAACAGAACAAGTTTAACAAACTCTCCATCTCACTCCAAATCACTAAATCCATTCAGTTCTTCATCCTCGGTGTCACTTCTGCTCGACCTCCGGAGGTAAACAGAGCGTCACTTCCTCTTCTGTGTCGCTGTCGTCAGACTCAGCATCAGTTCCAGTTAGAATTATTCGGGTCTTTCTGAATCCCGACAGGATGGTTTCAGTGTTACTCAAGTCCAGACTTTGTCCATCCATCCAGTGACTTCAGGAAAGTTTCATGTTACATCCTCCCGGTGTCACACGTTTCTCTCTCACTCCAAACTTTCTTTCTGTTGCTCGATTACCGTTTTCATCTGCAGATTTCGTTACTTGCAGTTTGTAATCTGCAAAATATGATTTTGTTTTTGGGGGCATTTGTGTTCAGTCTTCTCAGTCGCCTTTAAAAGTTTAAATGTTAATTGTTCAGTGGTGCAGAAGTAATAGTGCGATCGACTGACGTGATACAGACAGGACAGAGACTCTTTCTGCAGGAGACATGTGCAGTAGAGTGAAGTGACAGTGATACAGGAGGAACAGGAGCAGCAGATACTCACACACAAGACTAGAACCTCTCACCGCTTCAGTGTGAACATTTTAATATATAAGTCACACTGGAGTATAAGGCTGCGTTCAGACTGCACCTGAAGTGACCCAAATCCTGATCTCTTTTAATGACAGTCTGAACGATTTTTTCAAATGTGACCCAGGACACTTGGAAATGTGCTCCTGAAACTGATACATATCTGATCTTTTGACATGTGACTTCAGTCTGAACGGCCAAGATGCATTCATCCACCTACACGTTATCAACAAGCCACAAACGTCACTATTCTGCTCTGAAGTAGGCGAAAATTGTTAATGAACTCCATGTCACTGAAGTGAAGCACATCACCACTCACCACTCTTGGCTCCGTCTCCACATCCACACGTTCCTTTCAACGGACGTCGCTGCCGCTGCTCCACAAAACACCACGACCAAAAACCTCGTCCTTCTCCTTCTCAATCTCCTCCTTAAAACAAGTAAGTTGTTCATGTTCTGGCTCCGGTACGAGAGGAACTTTAAAATCTCCAGGTGCTCAATGCTGCGTCCATGTTTGGACAACTTCTGTAAACACAGACGCTCGCTGCGGTTGACGTCGTCGTGTCTCCAGTGCACATGTGGGACACTTTTGGGCCGTTTACTGTTCACACTGGAGTCACATACAAGTCACATTTAATTGGAAATGTAAATGACCTCGCAAAAACATAAAAATCCGAATCCGAATTGAGCATTAAACCCTGCAGCCTGAATGTAGCCTTAGTCACAGGAAACACCCAAACCATGAAAAAAGGTGCCACTTATAGTCTGAAAAATACGGTATATACAGACTCGATTCACAATTTGTTTACCAACCACCGCAAACTGGGGGCGTCGCAGTTTTTTATTTTGAATATTGGTCACCCTAAGCATATGTGAGCTGACAAAACAAATGGTCCATGCGCTGTAGTGCTGTAGCCGTGGGTGATGCTGATTGTGAGATAGCACGACCTGTGGCTGTAGCCTGTAACTAGTGAAAGGTCGAGGGGGACGGCGAAGGCTCCTTGGCATATAGACCTGTCCATACACATTAACGTCATCATAATTCAAACACGCACGGCTGTCAGGGAGAGTCAGCGTCTGTGCGAGTCCTATACACTCTCTATAGAAGACATCTGACACCATGTATACTTATGTTTTTTTTTTTTTTACATTTTTACACACCTGTGATGATATTTTTATTGCGTCAGAAGTGGTCCATCCTGCTAAGTCAATAAAGTCAAGTAAAATCAAATAAAATAATGAATGTTCAAGATAATCTGTGCAATAAAATACAATAAAATAATATAAATAAATAAAGATAAATAAAATTACTATTTGAGCAATTTCAAGTATGTCATTTGGACAGTTTGTGTTAAATTTGTTGATAATATTTGAAAATTCACAAAGAAGGGACAGTGAGTATAATGTACAGAGGAAGTACAGTAGTGAGTATAATGTACAGAGGAAGTACAGTAGTGAGTATAATGTACAGAGGATGTACAGTAGTGAGTATAATGTACAGAGGAAGTACAGTAGTGAGTATAATGTACAGAGGAAGTACAGTAGTGAGTATAATGTACAGAGGATGGAGAGTAGTTGAAAAGAGACAGAGATGGAGAGAGCGAAAGAAATAGAGAGACAGATAGAGATGGAGAGATAGATAGATGGAGAAAGAGAGAGAAAAACGGAGAGATAATAGAGAGAGATAGATGGAGAGAGAAGAGAGATACAGAGAGATGGTTAGAGTAAGAGAGATAGATAGAGGGATAGATAGATAGATAGATAGATAGATAGATAGATAGATAGATAGATAGATAGATAGATAGATAGATAGATAGATAGAGGGGGGAGAGAGGGAGACTGATAGAGAAATGGAGAGAGAGATAGAGAGACATATAGAGTGAGATGGAGAGAGAGTTGAATAGAGAGAGCGATGGAGAGAGCAAGAGATGGAGAGAGAGATAGAGACAGATAGAAAAAAGAGAGATGGAGAGGTAGAGATAGATAGATGAGAGTTAGACAGATGGAGAATGGAGAGAGAGAGAGTTGAAAAGAGACAGAGATGGAGAGAGCGAAAGAGATAGAGAGACAGATAGAGAGAGAGAGATGGAGAGATAGATAGATAGATAGATAGATAGATAGATAGATAGATAGATAGATAGATAGATAGATAGAGAAAGAGAGAGAAAAATTGAGAGATGACAGAGAGAGATAAAGAGAAATACAGAGAGATGGTTAGAGTGAGAGAGAGAGATAGAGGGATGGAGAGAGAGATAGAGAAACAGAGAGAGACAGAGAGAAAGATAGATAGTAGATAGATAGATAGACAGAGAGAGAGAGAGAGAGAGAGAGAGGGGGTACTGAGAGAAATGGAGAGAGGGATAGAGAGAGAGAGAGAGAGATAGAGTGAGATGGAGAGAGAGAGAATTGAACAGAGAGCGATGGAGAGAGAGTTGAAAAGAGACAGAGATGGAGAGAGCGAAAGAGAGAGACAGATAGAGATGGAGAGATAGATAGATGGAGAAAGAGAGAGAAAAATGGAGAGATAAATAGTGAGAGAGAGAAATAGAGGGATGGAGAGAGAGATGGAGAGAGAGATAGATAGAGTATACGGAGGATGAAAACAGCACAGTTGTAGCTCACGGGTCTTCCACCATTTAAAAGCTTCCGAAGTTCTCACCCATTTCCCATCATGCACCTCTCCTGCCCCAGTTCCTCATCTGTCGTCCTGACACCGTGACCGACGTGAGCGCGTGTGGAGAGCAGGTTAAAAGCACACAGCATATGGGCCCCATGTTCTCCAGTGTAAATGTATGTCCCGTCTGCACCAGTACACAGGCCGTCATCTGTCACAGGGCATTATATAAGAGGATTACATATGTAGCATGATTAGAGCAGCTTATGTTAATGTCTCTGCAAATTAATTAGAATAAATCATCTTTGGACAGGCTGCGTATCCATATGTCACCTATCACTGTCTATTAAATGGTTCTGTTCCACTTAAAGACGCGTTATGTCACTTTTATGAACGGATTGGCCTAGATTGTTTTGTTTTTTATTTCTTTAGTCGCGAGCTAGAATGGAATTTACAGATCGCGCCGGGGGTGTTCTACATGTGTCTCCGCGGTGGAAAGTTCACAGTGTTGGGAAGGTTACTTTTAAAATGTATTCCCCTACAGATTACAGATTACATACACCAAAATGTAGTTTGTAACGGAATCAATTAAATTGCTTAAAGTGAGTAACGTAATCTGAATTACTCTGGATTACTTGATTTACTGTAGAGAAGCAAATATGAGGAAATCGTAACATGAGATGTTTTATCTGATAAAAGAAAATAAAAAGCCCAGACTTTACTGAACCAAATTAAAAATGTTATTGATAGAAGAGGAGGAGACACGGTCCACACAGCATGATTTAGTCCTGGTTAAGTCCTGGTTAAGTCCTGGTTTAGTCCTGGTTTTAGACCTGGTTTAGTCCTGGTTTAGTCCTGGTTTTTGACCTGGTTTAGACCTGGTTTTAGTCCTGGTTTAGTCCTGGTTTTAGACCTGGTTTAGTCCTGGTTTTAGACCTGGTTTAGTCCTGGTTTAGTCCTGGTTTTAGACCTGGTTTAGACCTGGTTTTAGTCCTGGTTTAGTCCTGGTTTAGACCTGGTTTTAGTCCTGGTTTAGTCCTGGTTTTAGACCTGGTTTAGACCTGGTTTAGACCTGGTTTAGACCTGGTTTACTGTCCGGCAATGAGTGAAATTGCCGAAAAAAAAAAAAAAAAAAAAAGGATTTAGCCCAAAATGTGAAAACAGGAAAATACCTCAGTGTAATCCATTTATTTCAACAAAGTAACTGTAATCCAATTACCACTCACTGAAACAGTAACTGTAACTGAATACAGTTACTCATAATTTGTACTCTGATTACGTAACTCCGGTACATGTAATCTGTTACTCCCCAACGCTGAACGTTCAGCAGTTACCATGGCGAAGAAGAAAAAAAATTGCAAAATGGAGTTAAACGTCACATTTTCAGGAGCCCGTGGTCAGTCCGAGCATTCGTTTCGTGGTCCTGTTTAATAGTTTGATTTTCAACTAAAAGATGAGAGGGACGAACTTGTGATGGTGATTTTATGTGATTAACAGCACAACTTATAGTTCAGTTGTTGTACTTCCAGCTGAGTTAATTCTTTATGGTGAGATTGCAGATTATTACAGCAGGGTCGCTCACAGTTTTTCAGCATGTGAGCTACTTACAACATGACCAGGTCAAAATGATCTACCTAATACAAAGCCGAGCAAACTGCACTGAAACACTCTGTGCCCCTTTTTAGACCCTCACCCACAGTTTGAGAACCTCTTCTTTAAGAGAACTTTCTCTGACACTTTACACAAAACTGTGAAAAAAGTGAAGGAAGATTTTTAAACCTGTTTTTTAAAGTTCCAAACTGGAGTTTCATTCTTTTCTGGTTTTGCAGTGATATTTACCAGCCTCTGCACATTTACCAAACCAAACGCACATCGTGACAAACACAGATGCATTTGTGCACTTTTGTTAGACAAACTTCAGCCAAATGTGGCAGTAGGTCTGTTCTGTAGATCCGCTCTATGCTGTAGACCTGCTTTGTGCCAACACTGGAACACAAATTTAGACTGGTTTTGCTTCACGTTTGGTCTTGCTCTTCTAATCAGCCGCACTGTGGGAGGGGCTTGTGTTCGCTGTACGCAGGAAGGAGCGAGAGCGTGAAAAGGCGAGGGGCGGCGTGCTGACGTGAGGCAGATGGACAGGTAGGATGTTTAGGAAGTTGAACCTGCCCTGTGATGCACGCTGGTACACGAGGGCACACGCTGTTGCAGACGAGCCGTGCATAGGGAGCGTGTGTGTTTGTGATGTGCCGTAGAGTCTCCGCGGGTTTCAAATGAGCGCACAGGCTGCACTGAGACGCCCCACACGCTCCTGCACCCGCTACAAGTTTATTACCAACAGCAGCGGCCGTAATGAAATATGATCGCACTTCTTGAGTGTCAGACCTTGAGTGAGAGACAAGACCGAGTCTAAACACGATCGAGTCCGAGTACTAAGACGGCGATCTACTCACACGACCTTGGCGATTGACTGGTAGATCGGGATCGACGTATTGCGCACCCCTGTATTACAGTCTATAATACATCTGTCGATCGATGACTTCTTCCTTCTCCAACTTCTGCAAACAGTCAGTGATCTTCTTTCTGTATCCACTGGTGGGGTCTCGTTTTAGTAATTTGTAGGTAGCGGTGTCACAGAGCAGGCTGTTAACTTTAGCCTCATAATCAGTTGCGTTAAGAATCACCGTGCATCTCCCTTTGTCTGCTGGTAGAATGTTGATGCTGCGGTCCTTCTCAAGAGCAATAATGGCCTTCCTTTTCTGAATTGTTATGATAATTAGACCCCACACCCTGTACAGGTCAATAGGCCTAACTAACTAACAGAAACTGTAAACAAGTGTGTGTGTTAGTTTCAGAGTAGTTTCAGTGTAGTTAGCTCCTCCTGCAGATATAAGGAAGT
>NW_026571207.1:34256309-34306309 GCF_026225935.1 Boleophthalmus pectinirostris
AATCCTCGATCTTGTGAATGGTTGACAACACAGAATGTATGGCTCTTCACTGATTGGCTGGTGTCTTAACTCAAACTTCTGGAGTTTTTGCAAATGGTCTAGTGTATTCTGATTCCTGACCTAGTCACTGGAGAGAAATGAAATTGAGCGGAGGCACTAGGTAGCGCCAGCCTGGTTTGTAGTTTGCACCAAAACAGAGCAAAGGATCATGGTTGATGTAGTTCTCTCAGTTTTTGTTTTTTTTTTAGCTATTGTTGCACCATAACAATGAATTTATGCAAAGAAACTTGTGATTTGATATAATTGTGATGGTCCACGATATTATTGAGAGACTAGACAATATGATATCATGATATTTTGGTTATTGTCACCACTGTTGGGCAAGTGACTTTAAAACTGTAATGTGTAATTTATGACTTGTTACTGTCATTTCAAAGTAATTTGTTACATTACAATATTACTGTATTTAAAATGTAAAACATTACATTATTATTACATTACTTTTAAGTTACTCTCACCAAAATAACTGCGAAGATGCCGTATATGGACTGAACCAGGACTAAACCAAAACTAAACCAGGTCTAAACCAGGACTATACCAGGTCTAAACCAGGATTAAACCAATAATAAACCATGTCTATACCAGGACTAAACCAGGACCAAACCAGGACTAATCTTGGACTAGAACTTGGCATCTAGGGCCGCCCCTGAGAGAACCCCGAGCACAATCGGGCGTCAGCTGTGGTTCGCCCCATGGAGCGTGGAGTTTGGTCCTTTCGCTTACGGTCACCTGACGGTCTACGCGGGCGCACCTACAGCATTTCACCGCTGCTGATATCACTGTAATTTTAGCAAATTTGTACAAAGAAAAACGAAAAACCTTCCGCTTCAATCCAGGTTAAAAAAGCATTGTAACGCTTAAAATATTACCTTTTTTTCCTGTAATGCCACATTACTGCGTTACAGCAAAAAGCAACACATTACAGTAATTTGTTACTTTTATAATGCGTTAACCCCAACACGGATTGTTACACCCCTAGTTCTAATACTTCCACGAGTTCAGCAGTTCAGATTCCAGTCTTCTCTCAGATCTGAACATTTAATGCTCCTGGACGGCTTTAAATTGTGTACCTGTGATTACAAACCAAAATGGCAAATCACAATCACACTTCTTGTTAGAAAAATTGCATTTCGATTTTTCTCCCCAAAGTTGTTCCAGCCTCATCTCCATAATTTAAACATTTTCTGTTTCTGCTTATGTAAATCCCCGTCTGTTCGTCTTTGGCTCTGCTCCCCTGGCTCTGCTCCTGTCTGCTCCCCTGGCTCTGCTCCTGTCTGCTCCCCCATCTCTGCTCCTGTCTGCACCTGCCCGCTCCTCTAAACTGTGCCGTAATCAATGCTGAGAGTCGATCGGGAGCTGTTTGCCCTGGGGTGCTGTGAGTTGATGAAAATGATGAGGAAACTGAGCTCAAATACTAAAAACGAGTTCTAAACGCCCACTGTTCAGATCGTATCCACTGCCTGCAGCCATTTGGGTTTAGCGTTTGAATTCCTCTGCGCGCTGGAAGAGAGTTCCTACAAGTTTAAATGAACTTAATGTGAGATTTTGATAAAACAAAATCCATGTCCCCAGATATGAGATAGACACCTGTTTGTTTCTATACACGTGTCATAACTCTGGAATGTTCCACAGGATGACAATAAACAGCTCTGAGAGCATTAATGAGCCAATAAAGACACGCTGAACAAAAGAACGACACAAAAACAGCACTCACGTTTAACATAGACCTACACGTGTCAAACAAATCGCAGTGTGTCTCTTACGGGTAAAACAGAGGAGATGAAGAAACAGTGTCAAACTTACTCTATTTCCACCTGAAAATGCATCAGTTGTCCAGTGCAGGGCCTTTGCAGTGTCATATCATTTTTGTTTTTGGTTCTGATATTGTCATATTTTAGTTTTGGGATTCGGACATCGTAATGATGTGGTTGTTGAATCCTAACAGTGGAAAACAGGCTTCAGACGTTTGCAAACTCCATAAATGCAAAAGGGAATCAGATGTGTGTGACTGTAAACCTCTGTTCAAACTGTTTCTCTTCCCAGTGGAATTGAAAAATAGTGTAAGGTGAAGGCGATGGGCAGGACTGATCAACAGGAAGGACGAAAAAGGAAACCTTTGTCTGCCTAAGAAATCATCCCGAGTTTGCAGCGAACATTTTCTATGCGGAGCAAAGTGGGATCCCGTTTGTTAAAGGTTGTATGGAGGATTTTTTGTTTTTGTTTCAAATTTTCAGTGAAAGTTTAAAATACCATTACAGAGAAGCAACAGCCTTGTAATTATGATGGCCAAAAAAAAAAAAAAAAAGAATGAAAATCTATCAACTGTGGACGTAGTGAGGCCAGAAAAACATCAGCCAATAGAAAACAAGGCTCCCTCATTTTCTATTGCCTGTTAGGTCGTCAGTCAAACTCCCTATGTTTCTAGGGTAACTATGCAGTGGTTCTTAGAGGCTTTTTCAAACTGTAGCTTCCTCACAGTTCGCACAAAATTTGTCGCGATGGCGGACGAGAATCCACGACCAGTTCACCGCCAAAGAAAGTCGTTTTTTGAGATCGCTGAAAGAAGAAGAGCGAAGACAAACTGCGGTGATTCTTGGAGATTCCTTCCAGTGATGGCGCGAATGAAGTAGACGAAAGGTCTAAAAATGGAGGTGTTGGTCTCTAAATTATTTCTAGAGGGAGCTGTGGAGGAGGAAGGTGGTGTCACGCATGCACGACATTTGAAAAAGGACTGTTGCTGTATTTATCTTCCCTTAAAAAATCCTCTATACAACCTTTAAGTGAGAGGTACAGAAGACAAACAGGCTGAGCTGCACTTTCTTGTTCTTGTGGTTTTACAGCAACATCACGTCTTGGTCTCTTTGCAGTGGAAGGTGTTTCTTGGTGAACAGCTGGTGCCTTTCACTTTGGCGTTGACTTTTTAAATTCGTAACCAAGATGGAGCGAGGGATCAGGGTTTTGCTTTGATGGTGCGCCACATACAAAATGTTTACTGCAAACTCGGGATGATTTAGGCAGTCAAAGGTTTCCTTTTTCATCCTTCGTGTGGATCAATCCTGCCCATCACCTTCACCTTTCACTATTTTTCAATTTCGTTGGGAAACAGTTTGAACAGAGGTTTGCAGAGACACACATCTGATTCCCATTTGCATTTATGCAGTTTGCAAACTTCCTAAGCCCATTTCTCAAGCGTTTTCCACTGTTAGTCCAACAACCACACAGTTACGATGTCCGAATCCCAAAACTAAAATATGACAATATCAGAACCACAAACAAAAGTGATATGGTTCAGAAGATCGACTCTGTCAATAGACACATCCCACTTGAAAACAAACATGATGCTCATTTTTTAATCCTCCCAGTATGCATTGCGCGATGACTGGAAGTCTGAAACACGTCTCTGAAACATGCCTCTGTGTGACTCTGCCTGTGTTCTGGCTCCTGGTTGATAAAACGGTGTGTAAATGTGTAAAGTGTGACGTTTTGATTGGAGCAGGTCAAGGCTCACTTATGGATTTGGCCGTAGTCATTTCTTTCATGTGATGCTTTATGGTCTGAGGTCATTCCAGGAGGCCATTTTGAGGACTCGCCCCATGTGCCCTTGAGTTGATTTACACTCTGCCCAGCTTCATGCTGTCACCTTCAGGTCCCTGGGGTGTCTGGAAAGGTTAAAGTGCATGTGAGGTTTTCATGTTTTTCTAATTCTGAGTTTGATGGGGAGTTCCTGTTGTAAATCTTAGTATCGTTTTACATCAGTTGTTTGTGGAGAGGAACAAAAATACAGAAAGTACAGAGTATCTCTAACTATGTCTGCAAATGATCAGCTCATCAGTGCAGAAGAAAGACATTGTTCTTGTACTTTCCATCTTCCTTTAACAAATACAATGTTATTGTTATCAGTCTTATCATAATCATTGTGCAGTTTAGAAATGTGCCCATTATCACACAAATACATAATAAATATAATAAACCAAAAAAGAAAGGTCCTTCTGAAGTGCCAGTGCACTAATGTTCCTCATTACAGAGCAGACTTCAGAACACACAGAGCCTGGCCCCTGAGCCACATCCACTCCAAATCATCAGGAGACTTTATTAAAGTGTGTGTGTTCCACAGGTGAGATCAGACACTATTCACACAAACAAAGCTCTGGTCTAGAACATCATAAGAGTTTATATGGTGTGTGTGTGTATGTGTGTGTGTGTGAGTGTGTGTGCGTGTTTGCGTGGGTGTGTGTGTGTTACACAGGTGAGCTCAGGCTGTATTCACATAAACATGGCTCTGGTCTATAACATCTGGGGTGATGTAAAGTTGCACTAAGTGCCTTGTGATGTGATGTGGATGTGATGTGGATGTGATGTGGATGTGATGTGGATGTGATGTGGATGTGATGTGGATGTGATGGGCAAACAGGTCCTGGTTCATATTGTTTGGTGGATGTGGTTGTGCTGCCTACAAAGACAAAAGACTGTAACTCTCCAGAGCAGACATGTCAAACTCAGGCCCGAGGGCCAAATTTGGCCCATGATATAATTATATTTGGTCCACGCCGCATCATATCAAATCTGTATTCGAGCTGCCCGCCGGCTACAGATAGATTATAGAAACTGGATTCAGTGCCTAAACAAAACTATTATTCAACATTTATTTTAATAAGAAAAGGTTTAACGTTACATATCTCTGGCAGCATGGTGGCTGAGTGTCTAGCACTCATGCCTCACAGCAAGAAGGTACCGGGTTTGATCCCCGGGTCGCCAGGGCCTTTCTGTGTGGAGTTTGCAGGTTTCTCCCCGGGTCTGGATGGGTTTCCTCCAGTCTCTCCAGTTTCCCCCATCAACCCAAAACATGCTACAGGTCTCCAGGAAGAAGAGTTGATAGTGCTGGTGCTACAACCTGCTACAAACATCTCTCCCGTTAAGGTTCATATAAATTGTGCCCTGTCCCTGTGTGAAACTGAGAAAAACTGACATCAAACTTTCTGTTTTGTCCAGGCAGGGCTCCCAAAATTTGACAACTAGTTGCTATAATGAGGAAATATTTGTATGCGAAAAATATTGAGCTCAAAATTGACCTTTGACTCTTATTTGTCGGTTCCTGTTCTCTGCCTTTGTATCATGAGACAAAAATGAGTCGTGCAAAGGCAGAAACTGACATGATCATTGTGACATGAATATGTGATGTTTACATATTAATGCCTGTTCAGTCTGTTGTTCTATTGTTATTACTAGAACTTGACTTTCAACAGGAAACGTCGGTTCCTGGTCTCTGATTTTATAAAATACATTTCCCCAAAAAGTGTGACTTATACTCCGGAGTGACTTAAGATCTGAACGATACGATGATACGATATTCACATGCTAAACGAGGTCTCACTTACAAACAAAATGACATGAACTCATTTTTGACCAAACATGATGATACGGTGTTCTGTCTGTGCAGACCAGTGTGGATCTTCTGACTACATAATACTCACACTTGGTCTTTGTTCACACCTGAAACCACATTCTGTTAGAACCTGGACCTGGCCTGACCCCAGTCTAAATCTGGCCTAAATGTGAACAAGCCCGCGTGTTTGTATGTTACATGTGTGTTTGTGTGTTACATGTGTTTGGATGTGGCTCAGTTGAGAATCTCTGACGTAGATCTGAGCCCAAACATGAGGATTCAAGATGGCCCCCGGAGGAGAGGTCCAGTCTAAATACACCAGGACAAACAGGGCTTTACCAGGACACTGATATGTAAATACAGCTCCAGTCAGAAGGCATTGGTCATTTAGCACGTTTGGGTCTGTAACAGTTTAACAGTGTCCTCCTTCAAAGGAATTCTCTGTGTTTGTTTATGCAGAAAATGTGCTGAGCAGAGGGAGCGGGAGAGGGACTCCAGGCGCCACCGGGCCCGTCCCGTTTTCCCACGTATCTCAAGCTCAACGTGCGTCGCAGCACTACAGAAATATTGTGTAAGCGGCTCTCGAGGTCAAAAAGTCAGCCGTGTGCCATCGAATTACGTTATTAAGAGTTTTATTGTCCGAGAATCAGGAAGTGGGGTGTTATCATGCTAGTTGTTGTTATGGTAAAACTCCGCTCTGGCCTCTGAATGTTGTAAAAAGCTCTTCTAAACTCATCGCGGTGAATGAATGCACAAGGTAAGTGAGGAAGAACTTTGAAGCTCTGCAAACTGTTTATATTAAGTTTTTTTCTGAGGAACCATATTTTAAAAGTCACAAACCTTCGCGACCCAAGTCAATAGACATTCATAAATCACAAAATCAAATTGGATCTGAGCATTATTGAGCATTAATGAGGATATTTTATTGTTGACTGAGTGATTGTGTCTCTGAACAATTAGTAGAGTGAAGTGACAGTGGTACAGGAGGAACAGGAGCAGCAGATACTGACACACAAGACTAGAACCTCTCGCAACTGTCAGTGTGAACATTTTAATCTCTAAGTCTCACCGGAGTATAAGTCCTAGGAAACACCCAAACCATGAAAAAAGTGCCAATTACAGTCCGAAAAATAGGGTACATACAGATTGTAACAAGGCGACCCGAAAAAATCTCTTGCGACTCACCTGAGGATCGTGACCCAGTCTTTGGGAAACAATGCTTTATGTTACTGTTACTGTTCTGTTTTTCAAGTTTTTAAGACAGTAAACATGAGGTACTGTGCCTTTAGAGTTGTGACTTTTCTCTTGTAAAGGAGTACATTTTGTGTTTTTACTGGAAGGTCTGTTGAAAATGCTTTGACTTTCTGTAACTGTAAAAGATGTATTGATTGCAAACCCAAACGAAAGAGACATGTGCATTGTTTGAACATGATAAAATATATACACAAATAGGGTGACCATATTTCCATTTGTGAAAACCCGGACACCTTACAGGAGGTGGGAGGTGGGGCCTCGACATTGAGCTACACTCGTCCCTCGCTATATCTCGCCGTTTCGCGGATTTTCTTTTTTTCTTTTTTCCTTTTTTTGTGTGTGTGTGTGTCAATTTTGTATGTTTTTTTGTTTGTTTTACACACGGGTGGGTCAGGACAAAACCAGTTCTAAACCAGGACTAATCTTGGACTTAATAGAGAGAACGCCGAGCAGTTTGTCCAAAAAGCGCGATCGGGCAACTGCCGCGTTTACCTCCGTGAGGTGTGGACCTCTCCATCGGTCCTTTCTCCTGCCGTCACCTCTGAGCCCGCCCCGACAGTGAGTCCTGTTTCAGTTCTGGTTTAGTCCTAGTTCAGTCCTGGAATCATCATCATATAATCTCGGGTTAACGGGCGGGTGCGGTGTTGTACTGGGGGTCTCCAAAAATGAACCCGTGCAGGACTCTGTACTGTCGGCTCCATTACAGTATAAAAGAATCTTTGGTTTGTTACATAAAGAAGGAGGAAAATAACAAAAATACGACAGCAGCAATACGTTTTAAGGATGCAAAAAGGGTTGTAACTGTCCTGTCTGAAAAAAGTGTATAAAGTTTGTGCTGAGGGGTTTTACAGACTTAAAACAGATATAATGATTGTAAAATATAAAGTTGATACTTTGCAGATTTCACCTATTATGGGTTATTTTTAGAACGTAACCCCCGTGATAAACAAGGGATCACTGTACTCTCACCTCACAACCTGTGCACATGGGCTCACACCTGTGCCGACCAACAGAGAATTTCTTGTCCAAGTCATCGTTAAATGTGCATTTGCGCTTTGGTATGTTGCAGACTGACTGACTGTTTGTGTCTCGCTCCTTCTGAGTCACAGAGAACTAAGAGAGACGCTCAGTTTAATGCCCCCAATGAACGGTACTGAAAACCTGGACATTTGCATCACTTTATTAAAAAAAAAAACAGACGCCCCGGACAGGACGCAAAATACGGACATGTCCGGGGAAAAAGGGACATTTAGTCACCCTATATATAA
This sequence comes from Boleophthalmus pectinirostris, assembly GCF_026225935.1. NCBI lineage: Eukaryota > Metazoa > Chordata > Actinopteri > Gobiiformes > Gobiidae > Boleophthalmus > Boleophthalmus pectinirostris. The sequence goes on from NW_026571207.1 coordinate 34,264,275, forward strand.
ATAAATAAATAAATGGTGGTGTTAAATCATATTATATTGTGTTTTTGTGCCAGTGGCTCTGCTGACAGGAGCACTCACTGGCTTGGAGTTAATGGTCCACTTTTCATCTAGAGCTATTCAAAATCTGTGCTTCCACCCCCAAAAAAATCCTGCAGACTAGCAATGTGCCGAAGAGGAGGTGAGGGCGGGGAAGCAGTTACAGAGATTTAAAGCCTCTGCACGTGATTTTTACAGAAAAATTGTACTAGATCATTTCAAACGGTTTGCAGTGCTCCAGAGTTCTTCCTCTCTTACCTTATGCATTCAGAGCATCCTCATTATTCACAGAGTTTATAAGCACTTTTCACAACTCTCAGAGACCAGAGCCCAGTTTTGCCGTCATGATAAACAACTAGCATGCTACCCGAGCTCTTCCTGGTTATCTTGGCTTATGGCTTGACCTCTCATTCAGCACTCATATACAAACAATTACAAACTAAATTTCATTCCGCATAAAATTACTTTATCAGTCCATCAACTAATTCTTCCCGTTTTAGATGAATCGATGATATAATTTATCAAAAAAACAAGGAAACAAGCTTAGAACTTCGTCGTCTTTGCCGTATTCTAGTCCAGTAGTCTTATTTTTACCCAGTTATGAAGTCATTTGCGAGCCTCCTGCTGATCTGCGCCCCTGTTATCAGCACTAGTGAGTCAGTCTGTGTGGTTTTGTTTTTGCGCTGAATCAAACGGAGGCAAAAGTCCAAACTGCGGTGAAACTTTGTTGTGAATGTCTGCCTCACTCACGCTGGTATCTATAATGGATCTGGGTGCTGTGGACGAGTTTATCTGAGGAGCAGAGAGGAGGATCTGCACAACTTTCCCAGACAAGACCACAGAATATATTTACTGAAGGTCTATTTTTAAACACACGGGTTTCAAACTACTTCTAACAGTCAAATGTTTGGGCCTGTAAATCTGTTACACACCGAGCACTGCACATCAGGGACTTTCCTCAAGAGCTGCTCTAAAACAGGTCTAAACACGGACTAAAACAGGTCTAAACACGGACTAAAACAGGTCTAAACAAGGACTAAACACGGACTAAAACAGGTCTAAACAAGGACTAAAACAGATCTAAACCAGGTCTAAACAAGGACTAAAACAGGTCTAAAACAGGACTAAACACGGACTAAAACAGGTCTAAACCAGGTCTAAACAAGGGCTAAATCATGTCTAAACAAAGACTAAACCAGGACTAAAACAGGTCTAAACCAGGACTAAACAAGGACTAAACCAGGACTAAAACAGGTCTAAAACTGGTCTAAACCAGGTCTAAACTAGTTCTAAAAAAGGGCTAAATCATGTCTAAACAAAGACTAAACCAGGACTAAACCAGGTCTAAACATGGACTAAAACAGGACTAAACCAGGTCTAAACAAGGACTAAAACAGGTCTAAACAAAGACTAAACCAGGACTAAACTAGGTCTAAACAAGGACTAAATGAGGACTAAACTAGGTGTAAACAGAGACTAAACAATTTTATTTATAACACAAACTGAAACTTGTTTAAACCCTAACGCAGAGTGTGACAAATCTGCAACAAACTGTTTGGATCAAGATCTAAACCGAGACAGGAGCTGTGTTCTCTGTACATGCAGGACGTTCTTAAGAACCTTTGGCAAACTCTTGTTTCTAGTTGTCGCAAATGTGCAACATACCCACATTTCTATTTATTTGTTTTGCTATCGTCATATTCATAATCTCAACTTAATTAACCATCTACAACGCTTTGGTGGAACCTCTGAAACTTTTTTTTTCCATAATATTGTGAAGCATCAGTTTCTTCTGTTCTTCTGTCACACTGGAGTGGAAGAATGCCAGGACAAACATTTCTTCACTCAAGTATCAAAGGTGTCGCCCAGAGCTTTTAAGGCTGTTTTCTTCACATCTGAATGTTCATACTGTGACAGCTTCTTAAGAAATACTAAATCATCTGAAGGAGCTTCAAAACATCATGCAGAAACTTCATGCAGCTTGAGCAACCTCTAAAACACAGGTGTCAAACATAAGGCTCAGGGGCCAGATCCGGCCCTCCAAGACCTTTAATGTGGCCCTTGGGTGATTTTCTACAAAAATATTTTAATAATATTTTCTATTAAAATATTGGTAATTTTCTGCGGTGCTTAGCGTAGCAGCGTCTCCAGCGTCTCTGTACGTGGCCCCTCCCACCAGAGCAGCACAAATGAAGACTTGTCTCTTTCCAAACGCTCTTAAAGGACGATCGTTTTGACTGTTGACCGTGACCCCCTCATCAGAAAAATGTCCAACATGAGAAAAGTGGAGCCGAGTGCAGGATTTTCCAAGAAAAATTGACTTATTCCTGTTTACATACAAGTTCATGTTAAAACATTGTGTTGAAATTGAATTTTTCTTAAAGTTTCAGGTTGTTCATAATATTATAATATTATAATAAGAAAGAGTTCATCAATTTAAAAAGATTTCTGTAATAGATTTGTGTTTCTCTGCACAAATATTTGAACTTATTGTTATTTTTGGGGTTTATATGTCATGAGTTTTCTGATCCGGCCCCTTTGGGATCAAAGTCGGTTGGATACAGCCCCCGGACCAAAATGAGTTTGACACCCCTGATCTAAAACTTCTCCTTTTTCCTCTAGATTTCTTCCTAACTCATCTTTTGGATGCTAAAAGCTAATGCAGAGTTCTAATTGAGGTGATCTGAAACGAGGCCTGTATCGATAACAGATTTTGCTGGACGAATAATTGACCAAGAATTTATTGCGATAAACGATAATATTAACATTTTGAGACAATTTTCAACTAATATAATGACCATGGAATAAAAATGCAAATACACCCTTTCAAAGATCAATAAACTTGACTTTCTAAAGAAAATTTAACACAGGAACTGTAAGACAAACAAAAACAACAGGCCTAAATGAAATAGACTTGTTCACAAAAGAACAGCCTCATGTGTCTGGTTTACAGCAACAGAAATGCACTTGAATAAATCATTGCTAAACCAAGCACAACCAAAACAATAAATAAAATGGATTATTAAGTCTCTGTAACAAAATTGTCCTTAAAAATTATTTTAGTCTTTGACTTCCATTGGAATATTGTGTCTCCTCTCTCTCTCTCTCTGTGAGCCTCGTCATTTTGTTCATTTAAATGTTCGTATTAACCTGCTCTACATGATTCTGTTTCTCTATGAGGGAGCCTCTGTCCTGTCTGGTGTCGTGTCGGTGTCTTGTGGGATTTCAGTGGATTCCAGGCTCTCTCGGGGTCTAGTTGTGTTGATCAGCGGCTGGGGTTCAGGTTATTACTTGCATTTGACACATGTGGCCGTTGAGACGTGTCCCACTCACTCGTGTTGATTTGGCATCGTGACTTGTTTTATCACACGGTCGATGAACTGTTTTGATTCTGATTGCGGCGCTTGTGTTGCGGCTTCATGTTCAGTGCACAGACAGCGGCGCTTTCTGCACTCAGGCTGCGTGCGCATCCGCTGTGATGATAAACAAATAATCCATGTAGTCTACACTGACACATTCATTCAAGCGTCATTACTCTAATTAAACGAGAGGAATCAGAGAATGATAGAAGCCTGAGAGACAAGGAAAACAAACAAGCTTGCAAATAGAATTTATAGCAGACGGAAAAGTTACCAAGCTCGTTAAAAATTATCGTACGATTAATTGATTTATTGATTATCGTTACAGGCAGAGTTGGGAAGGTGACTTTTAAAATGTATTCCCCTACAGATTACAGATTACATACACCAAAATGTAGTTTGTAATAGAATCCATTAAATTACTTAAAGTGAGTAATGTAATCTGAATACTTTGGATTACTTGATAATGTCATTCTTTTTTAAACTACATGAATGTACCAACCACATCCTGAAAATTCATGTTTGTTCTCTTCAAACTGTCTGTTGAGCCCAAGTCTCCATGAGCAGGTTTGCTGTAGAGGAGCAAAGACGAGGAAATCTGAACATAAGAAGTTTTGTTTTATCTGCTAAAAGAAAATAAAAAAACAGTCTTTACTTGACCAGATTAAAAATATAATTGATAGAAAAATTATTTTTATATGAGATCACTGCTGCCTAATATTATGTCCACCTACTGTTAGATGTCATATAGTTTAGACCTGATTAGTCCTGGTTAAATCCTGGTTTTAGTCCTGGTTTTAGTCCTGGTTTTAGTCCTGGTTTTAGTCCTAGTTTAGTCCTGGTTTTAGTCCTGGTTTAGTCCTGGTTTTAGTCCTGGTTTTAGTCCTGGTTTTAGTCCTGGTTTTAGTCCTAGTTTAGTCCTGGTTTTAGTCCTGGCTTTAGTCCTAGTTTAGTCCTGGTTTTAGTCCTGGTTTTAGTCCTGGTTTTAGTCCTTTAGTCCAGGTTTTAGTCCAGGTTTAGACCTGGTTTAGTCCTAGTTTAGTCCTGGTTTTAGTCCTGTTTTGGTCCTGGCTTTAGTCCTGTTTTAGTTCTGGTTTAGTCCTGGTTTTAATCCTGTTTTAGTCCTGATTTAGTCCTATTTTAGTCCCGTTTTAGTCCTGGTTTAGTCCTAGTTTTAGTCCTGGTTTAGACTTGGTTTAGTCCAGGTTTAATCCTGGTTTAGCCCAAAATGTAAAAACAGGAAAATACTGCCGTGTAATCCATTTATTTCAACAAAGTAACTGTAATCCAATGTCCACTCACTGAAACAGTAACTGTAACTGAATACAGTTACTCATAATGTGTACTCTGATTACATAATGCCTTTTACATGTAATTAAAAGCTCTTGAATTGCATTAGCTCTTAGTTCCACAGCTCATTTGTATCATTACTGTGATTTACTTTAAAATATCTTTAAAAATCTCCTCACTGACTGACAGCTTTGGTTTGTACAGTGAATACTTTTTTTTTTTTTTTTTTGACACATTTTTGGACGAGGACACGGCGGCTTTTAGCGTTACAAAAACTCTGGCTCGTCTTTGTGGAGCGTCAGTGTCGGTGTGAGGGTTTTACTCACACAAATCTGTAGCTTGATTTATTTTTTCAAAACTCTTTTCACCTCCGGAGCTGAAGATTTCATTCAGAGATTCTTATGTAACTCATTCTCTCATTCACGCACAGCTCCCCCGTGTGTGTCAACCTGCTGTCAATCAAACTGACAGAGAGACGGAGGGAGGAGGAGAGGAGAGGAGAGGGGGAGGAGAGGAGGAGAGAATCAGAAGAGATGGAGGAGGAGAAGGAGAAGAGGTGGAGGAGATGTGGAGGAAAAGGAGAGGAGGAGATAGGGAGGATGATGGGAGGAAGAGGAGAGAGAGGGAAGAGAGAGGGGAGGAAGAAGGGGAGAGGAAAGGAAGAGTCTAAACTAGGTCTAATCTAAGTCTAAACCAGGTCTAAACCAGGTCTAAAGGTCTAAACTAAGTCTAAACCAGGTCTAAACTAAGTCTAAACCAGGTCTAAACCAGGTCTAAACCAGGTCTAAACCAGGTCTAAACTAAGTCTAAACCAGGTCTAAACTAAGGTCTAAAACCAGTCTAAAAACCAGGTCTAAACTAAGTCTAAACCAGGTCTAAACTAAGTCTAAACCAGGTCTAAACTAAGTCTAAACCTGGTCTAAACCAAGTCTAAACCAGGTCTAATCTAAGTCTAAACCAGGTCTAAACCAGGTCTAAACTAAGTCTAAACCAGGTCTAAACCAGGTCTAACCAGTCTAAACCAGGTCTAAACCAGGTCTAAACCAGGTCTAAACCAGGTCTAAACTAAGTCTAAACCAGGTCTAAACCAGGTCTAAACTAAGTCTAAACCTGGTCTAATCTAAGTCTAAACTAGGTCTAAACCAGGTCTAAACTAAGTCTAAACCAGGTCTAATCTAAGTCTAAACTAGGTCTAAACCAGGTCTAAACCAGGTCTAAAGTCTAAGGTCTAAACCAGGTTCTAAACCAGGTCTAAAAGGTCTAAGGTCTAAACCAGGTCTAAACTAAGTCTAAACCAGGTCTTAAACCAGGTCTAAACCAAGTCTAAACCAGGTCTAAACCAGGTCTAAACTAAGTCTAAACCAGGACTAAACCAGGTCTAAATCAGGTCAAAACCAGGTCAAAACCAGGTCTAAACCAGGTCTAAACCAGGTCTAAACCAGGACTGAACCAGGTCTAAACCTGTTCTAAGTCTAAAGCAGAAGTAATAAGGTCAAACCCTGGACTAAACCAGGTCTGGACTTAGTCCTGGGTCAGAAAAACATCATTAGTGTCATAATAATATAAGTTTATAGTTTTAAGTATAAGTTGGATAATGATAATGTTTCATAAAGTTCACTCTGCTGCAGTTTGTCTGAGTCTGAACTTCTGACGAGACGTTTACAACACGACAGAGACGAGAGAGGGAGAGAGAAAGAGAGAGAAAGAGGGAGAAAGAGGGAGGGAGAGAGGGAGGAGAAGCTAAATCTGGATTGACACCGACAGAAAGAGAGAGGAGAAAACATGTCCTGACACTGACACAGAGCTGAGACATGGACCTAACTAACTGGACCACGAGAGAGAGAGAACGAAGGAAGAGAGAGAGAAGAAGAGAATGAGAGGGAGAGACAGAGAGAGAGAGACAGAGAGAGAGAGAGAGAGGAGGAAAACTGTCCAAAGACACAGTGCGGATCTGTTTCAGAGGAGAAGGGGAGAGAGAGAGAAAGAGAGGGAGGAGAAGCTAAAAGTGTCCTGACACCGACACAGAGCTGAGACATGGACCAAACTAACTGTACCAGAAGAGAGAGAGAACGAAGGAAGACAGAGAGAGTGAAAGAAGAGAGAGAGGGAGAGAGGAGGAGAGAGGGGGAGAGGGAGAAAGGGAGAGACAGAGAGAGAGATGAGAAGGAGGAGAAGCTTAAAGTGTCCTGACACTGACACAAAACTGAGACTGAGACATGGACCTGACGAACTGTCAAAAGAGAGAGAGAAGGAGGGAGATGGAAAGAGAGAGGGAAAGAAAGAGAGACAGATGGAAAGTGAGAGGGAAAGAGAGACGGAAAGAGAGAGAGATGGAAAGAGAGAGAGGTGGAAAGAGAGATGAAAAGAGAGAGAGATGGAAAGAGAGATGGAAAGAGAGATGGAAAGAGAGAGAGGTGGAAAGAGAGATGAAAAGAGAGAGAGATGGAAAGAGAGATGGAAAGAGAGAGAGGTGGAAAGAGAGATGAAAAGAGAGAGAGATGGAAAGAGAGATGAAAGAGAGAGAGATGGAAAGAGAGAGAGGTGGAAAGAGAGATGAAAAGAGAGAGAGATGGAAAGAGAGATGGAAAGAGAGATGGAAAGAGAGATGGAAAGAGAGATGGAAAGAGAGAGAGAGGTGGAAAGAGAGATGAAAAGAGAGAGAGATGGAAAGAGAGATGGAAAGAGAGAGAGGTGGAAAGAGAGATGAAAAGAGAGAGAGATGGAAAGAGAGAGAGATGGAAAGAGAGAGAGAGATGAAAAGAGAGAGAGGTGGAAAGAGAGATGGAAAGAGAGATGAAAAGAGAGATGAAAAGAGAGATGGAAAGAGAGATGGAAAGAGAGAGAGAGATGAAAAGAGAGATGGAAAGAGAGATGAAAAGAGAGATGAAAAGAGAGATGGAAAGAGAGATGGAAAGAGAGAGAGAGATGAAAAGAGAGAGAGGTGGAAAGAGACATGGAAAGAGAGAGATGGAAAGAGATGTGAAGAGAGATGTAAAGAGAGAGAGAGATGAAAAGAGAGATGGAAAGCGAGATGGAAAGAGACATGGAAAGAGAGAGAGATGGAAAGAGATGTGAAGAGAGATGGAAAGAGAGAGAGAGATGGAAACAGAGAGAGATGGAAAGAGAGATGGAAAGAGAAAGAGAGATGAAAAGAGAAAGAGAGATGGAAAGAGAAAGAAAGATGAAAACAGAAAGAGAGATGGAAAGAGAGAGAGATGAAAAGAGAAAGATAGAAAGAGAGAGATGGAAAGAGAAAGATGGAAAGAGAGAGAAAGATGGAAAGAGAAACAGAGATGGAAAGAGAGAGAGATGGAAAGAGAGAGAGATGGAAAGAGAAAGAATGAGAGAAAGAGATATGGACAGAGAAAGCATGAGAGAAAGAGAAAGAGAGAGGGAAAGAGAGGAAGGAGAGGCTTAATGTGTCCTGACACCGACACAGAGCTGAGACACACTAAGACAGAACCACAGGAGAGAGAGAAGGAGAAAAAGAGAGGGAGAAAGAGAGATAGAGAGCGAGGGACAGAGAAGGAGGAGAAGCTAGAACTCTTCTGACACCGACACAGAGCTGAGACAAGGACATAACTAACTGCACCAGAAGAAAGAGAGGGAGAGAGAGCAGAGAAGAGGAGAGGAGAGAGAGTGAAGGGTACAAACCAAGTGCACCAGAAGAGGTGGAGAGGAAGAATGAGAGGAGAGAGAGAGAGAGAGAGAGGGTGAAGGGCAGGCAAAGAGAGGCACTTACTGCACCAGAAGAGGCTGTCAGAGACTAAATGAGAGATAAATAAATAGATAGAGCGGAGAGAGAGAAAGAAGGAGAGGCCGAGGGAAGGAGACAGAGAAAAGAGGGAGGAAGGAAGGAGGGCGAGAAGAGAGTGAAAGAACGGAAGGAGGAGAGGAAAAACTGAAGCGGTGCAAGGAGAGGAGAGGAAAAGCAGGAGGGGAGGGAGGAAAAAAGAACGAGAGAAGACGAGAGGAGGAGAGAGAGAGAGATTGACGGAGGCTGCGGGATGTTGGGGCCGACGGGTGATTTTGCACCTGTCTGCTCCCGTCTCGTCCGCTGACAGGAGACACGGAGGAAAGAGCGGCTCGTTCGTGTTCGGGGGAAAAGAGGAGGGAGACGGAGCGACGGGGTTCGGGCTTTAGATCTCGCCTCTCTTTGCTCTCCGCACTGAGTCGCTCCCCCTTCAGAGCGCCGCCGCAGCACAATCTTCGAACGACAGCGCCGCACTTCGCCTCAGTTTGGCAGAGGAGAGGAAAGTAGTGAAAAAGGAGAGGAAAGAAAAGGGAGAAGGAGGGGAAGGGATGAGGAGGAGAGAAGTGCAAGAGAAGAAGAGGAGGAAAGAGGAGGTGGAGAGGCAGACGAGAAGAGACAAAGTTGTTGTGTAACTTGTGTGCGAACTGTAAAGAGGGTTTGAATAGGACCCAGGAGAGATCTCTAGATTACTCAAACATGCATGGAAAACATCTAAATCCTCTTAAGGCATGTTTCTGATGAGATAACAACTTTAAAACATGTTAGAAATCTCCAATGTGCCGTCTTAAAGAACTTGTACTTCAGTTTGTGTGTTTTTTATCTGGGAGTCTGTCGACTTTCTGATCCGGTCCGATAGTCGAACCTCGGATCCAGGAGGAGCAGTGTGGTTTTCGTCCTGGCCGTGGAACACTGGACCAGCTCTACACTCTCCATCGGTGCTCGAGGGTTCATGGGAGTTTGCCCAACCAGTCCACATGTGTTTTGTGGATCTGGAGAAGGCATTCGACCGTGTCCCTCGTGGTGTCCTGTGGGGGGCGCTCTGGGGTCTGGGGCCCTTTGCTAAGGGCTGTCCGGTCCCTGTATGACTGGAGCAGGAGCTGTGTTTGTTGCCAGCAGTAAGTCAGACCTGTTCCCGGTGCATGTTGGACTCCTCCAGGGCTGCCCTTTGTCACCGGTTCTGTTCATTGTGTTTATGGACAGAATTTCTAGGCGCAGTCAGGGGCTGGAGGGGGTCCGGTTTGGGGACCACAGGATTTCATCTCTGCTGTTCGCAGACGAAGTTGTCCTGTTGGCTTCATCAAACCAGGACCCGCAGCACTGGGGCGGTTTGCAGCCGAGTGTGAAGCGGCTGGGATGAGGATCGGCTCTTCTAAGTCTGAGGCCATGGTTCTCGACCGGAAAAAGGTGGCTTGCCCTCTCCGGGTGGGTGGAGAGTCTCTGCCTCAAGTGGAGGAGTTCAAGTATCTCGGGGTCTTGTTCACGAGTGAGGGGAGATTGACAGGTGGATCGGTGCAGCGTCTGCAGTGATGCGGTCGCTGTATGGGACCGTTGTGGTGAAGAAGGAGCTGAGTCGAAAGGCAAAGCTCTCGATTTACCGTCAGTCTACGTTCCTACTCTCACCTCTGGTCATGAGCTCTGGGTAATGACCAAAAGGCTGCTCCTCCACGTCGAGAGGAGCAGCTGAGGCTCGGGCATCTGCTCTGATGCCTCCTGGGTACCTCCCTCAGGAGGTGTTCCATATGTCCCACCGGGAGGTGGCCCCAGGAAAGACCCAGGGCACACTGGGGGGACTATGTCTCTGGGCTGGCCTGGGAACTCGTTGGGGTCCCCCCAGAGTGGCTGGAGCAAGAGTCCGGGGTGAAGGAAGTCTGGGAGACTGCTGCCCCCGTGACCCGGCCCTGGATAAAGTAAAAGAAAGTGGATGGATGGAGTCTGTGTGTGTGTGTTTTGCAAATGAATCCAACACTGAATAATGCACAACAACATTAACACAAGAATCTTGAGGACGTTCTGTCTGTTCTCTCTGCAGAACGACTCGAAGCATCTGCAGCCTGTGTGATGAGAATGTGCAAGAGATTAGACCCAAGACACTGGTCAAACATCTGACCGACACGTGACCCGCACTAAAAGAGACAGACTGAACCAACAGAGAGACGTAAAAGTCAAGATTGAATTCACAAAGTGAGAGAGAGAGAGAAGAGAGTGATAGACTGGAAGAGAGGGAAGGAGAGAAAGATTTGAAAATTTGAGGACTGAGGGAGAGAGAGAATAAAAGATAATATGGACTAAGGCATAAAAAGCAACAGAGAGAGAGGAGAGACAAGAGGGACTGAGAGAAAGAGAGAGAAGGATGATAGACTGATGAAGAGAGAGAAAGAGAAAGGATGCAAAGAGTGAGAGAGACAGAGGAGAGACAGAGATGAGAAGAGAGAGAGGCTGTATCCTGAGAAAGAGAGGGAAGAAGCATAAAAAGAGAGAAGGAATGATGGAGCAAAAGAGGAGAGAGATATAAAAAAAGGTTAAAAAAAGAGCGTAATATGAGAGCAGAGCTTGTTGTGAAAGTGACGTTTGGTTCACGGTGTTCTTCTCGGACGATTACGGTCGCGTTCCGGACTCGCCGTTCTCCCAAAGTGTCGGTAAACAGCAGCCCCTCGGAATCATGGGTAATATCGTGTGTTTTGCGTGATGTCGCCGCTGTCACTTGAGACGGGCTCCTCGCGTCTTTCCTCTGAACGACGTTTTCTCATCATAAAACAGAATCAAAAACACAACCAAATGATGCAATGAAACACCTGCGCACGCAAGAGCCGCAGAGAAAATACAAATAAAATCAGGCTAGAAATAAAACAAAATGAAAAGAATTTGGAAAGTACATTTTTGGATTTGTATTAGTCATATTGTTCTCTCGTTCTTTTTACTTAAAATAAAAGAATGTTTTTTTTCATTTGGGTTAGTGTTAGTTTGTGTTTTGGGATAGACTTGATCAACTCAATAACGATTCTGACATCACAATGACAATAAAAAAATAAAAAAGAGAGGAGAGGGTCAGAGGAGAGGAGGAGAGAGGTCAGAGGGTCAGAGGAGAAGAGGAGAGGGTCAGAGGGGAAGAGAGGAGGAGGAGAGGAGAGGAGGAGAAGGGAGAGGAGGAGAGGAGAGGAGGAGGAGAGGAGAAGAGGAGAGGGTCAGAGGAGAAGAGAGGAGAGGAGGAGGAGAAGAGGAGAGGATCAGAAGAGGAGAGGGTCAGAGGAGAAGAGGAGAGGGTCAGAGGAGGAGAGGCTCAGAGGAGGAGAGGAGAGGGTCAGAGGAGAAGAGGAGAAGAGGAGGAGAGAGAGAGGAGAGAGAGAGGAGAGGAGGAGAGGAGAGAGGAGAGAGGAGAGAGAGGGTCAGAGGAGAGGAGAGAGGAGGAGAGGAGAGGGTCAGAGGAAGAGGAGAGGAGAGAGGAGAGAGGAGAGGAGAGGGTCAGAGGAGAGAGAGAGGAGAGAGGAGAGAGAGAGAGGAGGAGAGATCAGAGAGAGAGTCAGAGGAGAAGAGAGAGGGTCAGAGGAGAGAGGTCAGAGGAGAGAGGAGGGGAGGAGGAGGAGAGGGTCAGAGAGAGAAGAGGAGAGGGAGAGGAGAGAGGAGAGAGGTCAGAGGAGGAGAGAGAGGAGGAAGAGGAGAGAGGGGAGAGGAGAAGAGAGGGTCAGAGGAAGAGGAGGAGAGGAGGAGAGGGTCAGAGGAGGAGAGGAGGAGGAGAGGAGAGGAGGAGGAGAGAGAGAGGGTCAAGAGGAGAGAGAGGAGAGAGGTCGAGGAGGAGAGGAGAGAGAGAGAGATCAGAGAGGAGAGGGTCAAGGAGGAGAGAGAGAGGAGGAGAGAGGAGAGGGAGGAGAGAGAGAGGAGAGAGAGGATCAGAGAGAGAGAGGGTCAGAAGAGGAGAGGGTCAGAGAGGAGAGAGAGAGAGGGTCAGGAGAGGAGGAGAGAGGAGAGGGTCAGAGGAGGAGAGAGAGGGTCAGAGAGGAGAGGAGGAGAGGAGAGAGGAGGAGAGAGAAGAGAGGAGAGGTCAGAGAGAAGAGAGAGGAGGAGAGGAGAGGAGGAGGAGAAGAGGAGAGAGAGGAGAGAGTCAGAGAGAGAGGAGAGGAGTCAGAGGAGAAGAGGAGAGAGGAGAGAGGAGAGAGGAGAGGAGGGAGAGAGAGGAGAGAGGATCAGAGGAGGAGAGGAGAGAGAGGAGAGGATCAGAGGAGGAGAGGATCAGAGGAGGAGAGGATCAGAGAGGAGAGAGAGAGAGGAGAGGAGCAGAGGAGAGAGAGAGGAGAGGAGAGAGAGAGAGGAGGAGAGGGTGAGAGAGGAGAGAGGTGAGAGAGGAGAGATCAGAGGAGGAGAGGATCAGAGGAGCAGAGGAGGAGAGGGTGAGAGGAGGAGGAGCAGAGGAGGAGAGGATCAGAGGAGGAGAGGTGAGAGGAGGAGAGGAGGGGAGGATCAGAGGAGGAGAGGATCAGAGGAGGAGAGGATCAGAGGAGCAGAGGAGGAGAGGGTGAGAGGAGGAGAGGAGCAGAGGAGGAGAGGAGGAGGAGAGGAGAGAGGAGAGGAGGAGAGGGTGAGAGGAGGAGAGGAGCAGAGGAGAAGTGTAGGGTGACCAGATGTCCTGAAAAATCTGGGACAGTCCCGAAATCTAAGCTGTTGTCCTGAATCCCAAATCCGGCCCAAAATGTCCCGAAAAATGAGACTCAAACAGAACACTGACTATTTATTTTCTGATAAACATAAAAAGTGTTGGTGGAGCTGGGGTGGACTGCACGCAGCCCTGACGCCTTCCAAGAGGCTGTGTGCCGCCCAGGCCACAATCTGCCGCTTTTGTTTATTTTTTAGTGGTGAATCTGCACTGACCATAAGCACATTTTCATTTTTTCAACATGACTGGACCAGAACCCCAACACAAAGCTAAAAAGCAAAAACGTCAGGGCAGGTACTTGGACGAGCGGTGAGGAAGTATCTGGGGAAGTAAGATAAAAAATATGTTTTACGACGAGGTTTTAAAATTCATCTTTTATTATTGTCTATGGATCACCGTCCTGACTTTCAGCCAAGCTCATCTGGTCACTGTGGAGGAGAGGTCAGATGGAGAAGAGGAGCAGAGGAGAAGGTCAGAGGAGCAGAGGAGAAGGTCAGATGGAGCAGAGGAGCAGAGGAGAAGTCAGATGGAGCAGAGGAAAGAGGAGCAGAAGAGAGAGGAGAAGGTCAGATGGAGAAGGAGCAGAGGAGAGGTCAGAGGAGCAGAGGAGAGGAGGAGCAGAGGAGAAGGTCAGAGGAGCAGAGGAGAAGGTCAGATGGAGCAGAGGAGCAGAGGAGAAGGTCAGATGAGCAGATGAGCAGAGGAGAAGGTCAGATGGAGCACATGAGCAGAGGAGAAGGTCAGATGGAGCACATGAGCAGAGGAGAAGGTCAGATGGAGAGAGGCAGAGGAGAAGGTCAGATGGAGCACATGAGCAGAGGAGAAGGTCAGATGGAGCAGAGGAGAAGGTCAGATGGAGCAGAGGGCAGAGAGAAGGTCAGATGGAGCAGAGGAGCAGAGGAGAAGGTCAGATGGAGCAGAGGAGAAGGTCAGATGGAGCACATGAGCAGAGGAGAAGGTCAGATGGAGCAGAGGAACAGAGGGGAGAATCAGATGGAGAAGAGGAGAAGGTCAGATGGAGCAGAGGAACAGAGGAGAAGGTCAGATGGAGCAGAGGAGCAGAGGAGAAGGTCAGATGGATCAGAGGAGTAGAGAGAAGTCAAATGGAGCAGAGGAACAGAGAGAAGTCAGATGGAGCAGATGAACAGAGGAGAAGGTCAGATGGAGCAGAGGAGAAGGTCAGATGGAGTAGAGGAGAAGGTCAGATGGAGCACATGAGCAGAGGAGAAGGTCAGATGGAGAGGAGGAGAAGATAAGAAGGCCAGATGGAGCAGAAGAACAGAGGAGAGGATCAGATGGAGCAGAGGAGAAGGTCAGAGGGAGCAGAAAAGAAGATCAGATGGAGCAGAGGAGCAGAGGAGAAGGTCAGGAGGAGCAGAGGAGAAGGTTGGACAGAGCACAGGTGCAGAGGAGGTCAGAGGAGCATAAGAGAGGGTCAGTTGCAGCAGAGGAGAAGGTCAGGAGGAGCAGATGGAGCAGAGGAGCGGAGAAGAAGCTCAGATGAAGATGTGTTTTTGCTCAGGAGTAAGAAGCAGAGAGGAGCAGAGTGGAGTAGAACAGAATAGACAGGAGTAGACAGGAGCAGATAGGAGACGAGAGAAGCAGGCAGGAGCTGTGAGGAGCTGTGAGGAGCTGTGAGGAGCTGTGAGGAGCTGTGAGGAGCTGGCAGGAGCTGTGAGGAGCTGTGAGGAGCTGTGAGGAGCTGTGAGGAGCTGTGAGGAGCTGTGAGGAGCTGTGAGGAGCTGTGAGGAGCTAGGAGCTGAGGAGCTGTGAGGAGCTGTGGAGCTGTGAGGAGCTGTGAGGAGCTGTGAGAGTGAGGAGCTGTGAGGAGCTGAGGAGCTGGAGGAGCTGGGAGCTGTGAGGAGCTGTGAGGAGCTGTGAGGAGCTGTGAGGAGCTGGCAGGAGCTGGCAGGAGCTGGCAGGAGCTGTGCTGTATCTGCACCGGGCCGTGTCCTGTTTCTCTGTATTTAAATCCTTGGGCCGTATCCCATTTCTCTGCTGACTCCATCACTTCCTCTCTCCCTCCATCAGGTTTTCATTGTCACTGCTGAAGGCCATCTGTCTGATATGAAACCCTCCACGCTGCAGCTATTACCTTTTATTCTCGTTTGTTTAATTAGACTGCGGCTCAGAGGGCTGTTCAATGATTACAAGACAGATGCTTCATTTTACGATCACATTTTACTCTCTCAAATTAAAATAAAACTAAATAATAATAACACTGGCTAAGAATAAACTGTCTCTTGGCCATCCGTCAGGAGATTATGCAATACAATTTAGTGAGAATTTCTATTTCATTTCTTAAAAGGTGTGTTCACTTTTCGAGACTCTTCCTCGCAGATCTGACCTGTAAATTGGTTTAGTGCCATCACCTGCTTGCTTGTTTTTATCGAGATCATTTTTTAATAGCATGAAGAGAAACAAACAGCAAATAAACACAAATATCAACACACCAGTGAAACCGAACAGAAAACTCAGACAACTACTCGTCCATCCAAAAGACAAAATAGAATCAGAGCATAAATGTAACGTCATATATGAAATACCCTGCATGTCCTGCAATAAAACACACATCGGGGAAACAGGGAGGGCGTTCAGTCCACGAAAAATGGAGCATAGAACAGAATGTGAGAAGGAAACAGCGAAAGCGAAATACGAGCAACAAAACACAAAGCAGAACACTAACTACTCAAATCGTCCGTTTCTGACCAGTGGGTCCGGTCAAGCAGAAGTAAACATCAAGGCCAAAAATTCAAGTTAATGCATCTGATATAAAAATGTATTGAACAGATACATATGTACTCTAGTTTATGAAACTGTTGACCTTTTTTCTGTACCATTTTTGGTTCTAAAGTTCCATACGTTTTAAACAGACCATGTATGAAACATGGAACAAAAATTATTTCCCAAATTTCAAAGACCTGAAAATCATGTAAATAAATGGATGTATTTCATCATATCTTGTGTTATTCCATCTTTGAACTGTTGATGAAGGTACAGGATTTTCAAAAAAAAATGTATTTTAAAATTATAAAAATTTGCTTGGAAGGACTGACATATTTTATAGAAATAGTTTCCTTTCATTTTGAAGTAATATTAAAGTATTCAGAAGAAAAAAGTTGACAAATGATGTAAAATCCTGCACCTTCTACTTGTTTGCACAATTTTCCCTCCGTTACTTTTCCCTCCGTTACCATGACCTTTCTTCATAAAAAATCTCATGAGTCAAAAAGTAAGAGGTTTTTCAACCTAATCTTGTACCATATGGTAGAAAACTATATGAAGCAAATATTCAAACCAGTTTGTTAAGGATATGGAAGTGAGAACCAAGAGTTATCACTGTTTGGATTTATTGCCCAAAAAGTGCTGCATATTTCATTCCCTCTGTTACCGACATGAGTTTTTTAATTTTTTGTCAACAACTTGAAAGAATATCACAGGTTTAACTTGACCCTGTTGGAGTGTAACTCTTTCCTACATTCTGATACTTTACTTATTTCAATAGTCCCTCTAGTTTCTGAATAAGAGACATTTGAATGTCAAAAATCTGCCCTGTTTCCCTCCGTTACTGCTTGACCAGACCCATTGTAAAAGAGAGAAGCACATTATGGACTGAGATGGAGCAAACATCACTGGGACAGAGGAAAACAAACACCGTCGCTGGATAAAAGAGGCAATCGAAATACGGAAACTTGCCTACAGGACTATAAACCGGGACGAGAGGGCTTTTTTACTCTCACACACCTGGCATACTGTCCTGAGGAACCCGGACTGCAGATGGCGCTGTCGTCCTGCCTCCACCGGTAGGAAGACAACACCAAAACCTGTTTAAATCAGCTGAGCGACACGTCACATCAACATCACGTGACTCTGAGGAAGAGTGTTAGTGAGCAGTCCAAACTGTCAGAGATCAAACAAAACTCTTGGTCTGAAAAGAAGAACCTAATAACATAAAATATGGGAAGACCAAGTGAACCTCATTGGACTAAACAGCAAATATTTCCAGCAGTAAAGTTACACAGTGCATGTTTGATTAAGTCCTTAAAGTGCTCATATTACACTATTTTCTGATCTGTGTTCTAATGTAGTTTCTTTATCACAAACAGGCCTGGAGTTGTGTTTGTTTTGTTTCGTTTACACATGTTAAACACACAAATTCATACAGAAAACACTTCGTTGCACCTTGTGTAATTTGCTCGGTGAATGTGGATTATAAATGTGAATGTGGGTGGATCATTTAGGTTAGTTTTTTTAATTTCCTACAAGGACGACTCAAATATACATTGAGGAATAACGTTTTTAATGCAGCTTTGCACACATTTGTTTATGATTTACAGAAATGAAACTTAAAACCACATGACTCATTTGCGTAAAATATAAGCGCTGAAAAAAAACAGCTCGCTCCTTGTGCCCTGATGCGACTAAAGGACACGACTCAGTGGAATATGTGTGTTCTCTCTGTGTCGTACTAAAGCATTTTGACAGGTTTTTCAGCGCTGTGAACTGTGTATCATTCGTTTATTTGTTTTTTCAATATAAAACCAAAAATAAGAAAACGTTCCACCTTGTGATGTCATACACGCCATACATCTTCACTTGACTTCTTCCACTTGAGGATCGCGAGAACCGAATGTTTGACGGGGGAGGAGCTCAGTCACACGGGAGGAGCTCGGAGTAGAGCCGCTGCTCCTGCTCCATGTCCCACTGGAAGGAGGCCCCGGGGAAGAGCCAGGACACACTGGAGGGACTGTGTCTCTGGGCTGGCCTAGGAACGCCTTGGGATCCACCCGGGAGGACCTGGAGGAAGTGTCTGGGGTGAAGGAAGTCTGGGAGTCCCTGCTTGGACTGCTGCCCCCACGACCCGGCCCCGGATAAGCGGAAGAAAATGGATGGATGGATATCTTCACTACAGTCATTTGGATAATTCCAGCCCTGGAATTGTCAGTCTCAATCTGTAAAAAGTAGCTGTTAACTTAAAAACTACCACCACATGACATCACAAGGTGGAACATTTTGAGCTTTGGAGATGTAGATAGACTAAAAAAATAAAAATAAAGGATTAGTCAATTATGTGTGAATGAAGCAAAATACAACTGCAGATCAGAAAACAGAGTAATATGGACCCTTTAAAAAAAAACGAGAGAAAAGTGGAGAAGGAAATGAGAGAGAGAGAGGGTGGGGGGGTGGGGGTTTAGGTGAAGGAAGTCTGGAGGTGTGGCGTGCGTCCAGTCTCGTCTCAGTGTGACCGAGCTGCTCCCATCCATCAAACTGTCCACGGACTGGACCAGAAATGAGAGACTTTCTACAGCCAAAAGAGCGAAAGTGTGTGTGAGTGTGTGTGCGTCTGTTCATGCATGTGTGTATGTATGTGTGTGTATGTGTGTGTGTATGTGTGTGTGTATGTGTGTGTGCCATAAGATTGTATGTACTGTGTCCTGATTGATACTTTGCAGTCTTATTATTATTTATTTCTTAGTAAAGGGACAGCACAGATTAATGAACGTTTCAAAAAGTAAATATATAAAGATTACAGCAGCGTGGTTCATTTCCATCTTCAGTCCCTCGGCAAGTTGATGTCAAATCATCTAGAGGACAGGGAAAAGTACAGCAACAATCACACAAAAGTACATAATACCAGGACAGTCACTATTAGGGTGTGACAGTACATGTATTTGTACCAAGCCATTTTTGTACAGGACGTTCGGTTCGGTGCAGGGCTGTGCACGAGTGAGTTTGTGAAATTTGTGTGTGCTTATATTCTGCATCTATATGTGCAGCTACATGAAGGCTCGGCTCTTTAATATTCACGATCCCCAGACTCATGACCTCTGTCCCTGGAGAAAGTGTATTTTCAACTACGGGGGACGTTGTAACTGCAGCAGATCTGCACTTACTGCAGACCAGAGTCGGTCGTCGGAGCACATCTACTGGAGGGGCGTGGGTCACCAGCAGGGGGGGCACTGCCATTTGAGAAATATTTTAATGCGGTGGAGTCATACAAAGCAGAAATGCTTCAAACACGTTTTTCTTTAACAGTATTAGGCTAATTATGTGTTATTATTACCATTATTATGAATATTATTATTATTAGCTGGAATAGTTGTTGAGGCTGTGGTAGACGATACACACACAAGACAATAATAAAAGGTTGAGGTTTATTAAAAAAACAATAAGGCCACTGGTTGTAAATATTAAACAACAGCCTCTCGTCAAAAACACCCCTGAACAACATCACTGAAAGAAGTAATCGGGCAAGAAACAACTACGCATCGGGCAGCGCCAGGGCTGTAGTGAGCGTGGTACACGAGGGCACGCCGTCCACACACTTCTCCTGATGTGAGATGTGATTGAATGTGAATGTGGGTGGATCTTTTTTTTTTTTTTTTCTACAAAGAGAACTCAAATATACATTGAGCAATAATGTGTTTAATGCAGCTTTGTGCACATTTGTTTATGATTTACAGAAACAAAATCTTAAATAAAACCAAAATAAGAAAATGAAAAAGAACTCATTATTTGCAATAATTTTTTCAGTTTCGTAAAAAATAAAGCACTGAAAAAAAAACGGTCTGGTGCCGGTTTGGTCCCGGTCTCAGTCTCAGTCTCAGTCCCGGTCTCAATCACTGTCTGGTGCAGGTCTGATCCTGGTCTCAGTCCTGGTCTCAGTCTTGGTTTCAGTCCAGCATCGCAGTTTAAGTCATGGAAACAGGAAACGGTCGTTATCCATTTTTACCATTCTTCATTTAAACAAAAAGTCAAAAACTGAAAAAAATGTATCATTATTTGTTTTTTTTAGTTTTGTTTTCTTATTTTTGGTTTTATATTGAAAAACGAATGAACGAATGATCCATGAATTGCTGTGTACCACATAAAATCGGTCAGTAAGCACAACCAGAATTAACAAAGAAGGTGCATCGGATTATAAGGCGCACTGTCGATTTCTGAGAAAATTAAAGGATTTTAAGTGCGCAATTATAGTTAGAAAAATACGGTAACTCTAATCCTAATCTCGGTTTAAAAATCGCAATATCAAGCCAAAATCATTGTACAAAACCACACAGAAATAAAAAAAAAAAAAAGGTTTGGACGACTGAAAAGTATGAGAAAGTAAAAGCATTCAAATTGAAATAAAAATGTAAGCTGAGTTATACACGTACAAAAGTCTATTCTCCTGCGTGTGTCTCGACAGGGGTAAGAAAGACGAGGTGAATGGTCAGGTGTAATTAGAGGAGAAAACTCTGCCTATCTGCTCTACGATCAGACAGAACACTTTTTAAATATAGCCCTGCAGTTTGGAGGAGGACCCACTGTTGCCTGGAAACTTGTCTGAGCGTAATGACCACTGATCCTGGACCCGGCACATTTAACGAAAGCAGCACGGATATATATGGACACGGAAAAGGAATAAGAACGAATAACCCAGAAACATGGAAAGCATAGGGTTAATGAGTTCACTATACGACACGAAACAGACTCTTGTGAGCTTTAAGACATGTTAAAGTCTACATTTTTACATTTTGTTCAGTAGAGATTGGTAATTCCAGGCCTGAAATCACCCAAATGATTCTCGTGAAGGTGTGTGGAGTTTAAGCCTAGCCTATTTTGTCAACGCAGCACTTCAAAACTGTCATACATGCATTTGGGACGAATAGACTGGATTATTGTAATGCACTTTATGTTGGTGTCAGCCAAAATACACTTTGCTGTTTGCAACGTGTCCAGAACTCAGCGGCTCGACTTTTAACTGGAACCCGGAAACATCTATTTTAGCTTCTCTCCATTGGCTCCCGGTGTCTTTAAGAGTCAATTTTAAAATTCTTTTATTTACTTTAAAGTTTTTGCATGGCCTACCGTCCTCCTACCTCACAACTAAACAACTCCTAAAAAGGGGTAAGTTAACATTTAACAAAAAACAACAACAAGGGCTGAGCCAAACTGGCAATATTAACAAAAAATATAGATCGATAACGACTCCTACAGACCGAATAAACTCACACACTTCATAATAACAAGGGACGCAACTAGCGAACGTCTGTCAGTGAGAGTGGTGAACTGAAACTGCCATCCAGTTGCCAGTGTTACACAGGCAGTGTTGGGAGTGTTACTTTTAAAATGTATTCCCCTACAGATTACAGATTACATACGCCAAAATGTAGTTTGTAACGTAATCCATTAAATTACTTAAAGTGAGTAATGTAATCTGAATACTCTGGATTACTTGATTTGCTGTAGAGAAACAAAGACGAGGAAATCTTCACATAGATGTTTTGTCTGATAAAAGGCAATGAAAAACCCAGACTTTCCTTAAAGATATTAAAATATTATTGATAGAAGAGGAGGAGACAAGGCTTGGTTTAGTCCCGTTTTAGACATGGTTTAGATGTGGTTTAGACCTGATTTAGTCCTGGTTTAGTCTTGGTTTAGTCCTGTTTTAGACCTGGTTTATTCCTGGTTTAGTCCTGGTTTAGACCTGGTTTAGACTGGGTTTTAATCCTGGGTTAGACCTGGTTTTAGTCCTGGTTTAGACCTGGTTTAGACCGGGGTTTAGTCCTGGTTTAGACCTGGTTTTAGTCCTGCTTTAGTCCTGCTTTAGTCCTGGTTTAGTCCTCGTTTAGTTCTGGTTTAGACCTGGATTTAGACCTGGTTTTAGAAAGAAAGAAAAAAAAAAAAAAAAGGATATAGCCCCAAATGTGAAAACAGGAAAATACCACCATGTAATCCATTTATTCCAACAAAGTAACTGTAATCTAATTACCATTCACTTAAACAGTAACTGTAACTGAATACAGTTACTCATAATTTGTACTTTGATTACATAACTCTGGTACATGTAATCTGTTACTCCCCAACACTGCACACAGGACATGCAAATATGGAAGATACACACAGTAAAACAAACGAGGAGCACCAGGCGATGTGGAGCTGGAGACAGGCCGCAAGCCGTAACAAGTTTCTTTTTAACAGTTGTATTGTGTTTGTACTGTATATTTTCTTCTACTGCGATAGTCATTGTCCTGTGTTTGTGTACAGCAATTTGGCCTACTGTACAGTTTTTAAAGTGCTTCATAAAAACAGTTGGTATGGTATGGTAAAAAACACAGTGGAGCACTTCCTGTATTACCACATGACATCACAAGGTGGAACAGAGAGAGTGAGAGAAGAGCTCAGCCTGGTTGGACTTTGGTTGGATTTTGTTTTTTGAAATGGTGCAGAGAATAACGCTTTGTGCACTCGTGGAGGGTTCTTGTGCTTTTCTCTCCTGTTCTCTTTCAGCGAGAGTCGTTCCAAACCGCTAAACGTGCCATTATTTGAAGCAGATGCAGAAATAAAACTTGATATTTGGTCTCTCAGTTTTGAATAAAAATAGTGGACATTTCTGTGATAGTTTTGTATCGTTCAGTCCAAATCTCCCGAGCTCTGGTGAAGCTTCTGAGTCACAGAGGAAATATTTGAGAAGAAGTAAAGCCGCTCCAGTCCCATTGACCTCAGACTCAAAAGGAGCTGGAAATAAACAAGAGACAGGGACATGCTACAAGAGTCTATGTACTGTGTTCGCTCAGTCATTTTTATAGAGCTACTTCACAGAGCACTACAGCCCTTTACAAACATGCACCTCAGGGACACTTCAGCTGTACCTTCTGTTTCACTTCTCCTTTAAAGAGACATATAGTGCTTGAGTCTGCTCTATACGGCAACAGTGGATCATTATGTTATCATTTGCACATTTGAAATTGCGATATTCAATTGAGGTTTGAGCGGAGTCAAAGGTGAAACTCCCAAAGGAACCAAAACAAACATGGCAACAACAATGAACGCATTTCAGCCTATTTCAGCAAAAATACAGACTATTTTGTTATGAAAAACACGCAGAAGTGAAGAGCTTTATGTATTTGTGGACAAGAAAGATGTCTGTGCTTTTCTCTCAGCTGGATGAAGCAAAAGTTGCAACTTGTTCAGCTGTTGTGAAGCTTCATCTAATCAAATTCAAACCGTCCTGACACTGCGTTTTCTGAAGCCTTTCAGTGAGACTTTTCCCAGACTCATAATGTGTACAACTCCATTCAGAGAGTGACAAATATGACTGTGGTGTGAGCCAGAATGACTATGTGACACTGCTGAATCTGACACGTAGCACAGATTAAGAAGATTAAGAAGAATACAATTGGAGAACAAAGTACAGCAGTGGGCGTTTGTGTTTTTGTCCTTTTGATAAACTTTGACGGGTCATTTCTGTTCAGTCCTTTAATGTGATACTGCCTCTGATCTATTCAGATAAGATACTGGATACGGAGTTTAATATTACAGGTTTGGATTTCTGCACCTGTCCACACATAAACGTTTTCTCATTTATCGTCCAGTGCTCCTGCACTCACATCGTTACAGTGAAACTGCACTCACATCTTTACAGTGGAAGTGCAGTAGTTTGAGTTCAGGGGGGAATCAGAAGTGGTGCTTCACAGATGGAAATACCACAGGGACAGAGGGCCATCCTCAAACTTTTAATGTCACATCTCTGTAAAGCACTGGTCCTGCTTTAGGAGAAGGCAAAACGAGTTCTGTAAGAAACTATAGCCACCGCACAGCTCGGTTTTACTTCTGTGGAGTTTGAATTATGTTTCACCTTCAGGTCCCAGGCTTCAGTCACAGATTATAATAGTCATTTATCTTGATTTTTTACTGCACATTTCTATTCTGCTGCTGTTCCTCACTCTATTTTCATGTATTTCATTGATACACAACATTACCATCAATCTTCTTTTGCTTTATCCGAGTCCACGTCGCAGAGGACTAGGAATGCCTGAGCCTGAGCAGCGGCTCTACTCCAAGCTCCTCCTGTGTGGCTCAGCCTGTCTCTAAGGGAGCACCCTAAACTAAGGCTACGTTCAGACTGCAGGGCTTAATACTCAATTCCGATTTTTTTGTGAAATCCGATGTTTTTGCGAGGTCGTTCACATTTCCAATTAAATGTGACTTGTATGTGATCTCCAGTGTGAACATTAAACACTGGAGACACGACGACGTCAACCGCAGCGAGCGTGCTCTGTGTTTACGGAAGTTGTCCAAACATGGACGTGAGCACTGAACACCTGGAGATTTTAAAGTTCCTCTCGTTCCGGAGCCAGAACATGAACAATTTGTTGTAAGGAGGAGATTGAGAAGGAGAAGGACGAGGTTTTTGGCCGTGGTGTTTTGTGGGACAGCAGCAGCGACGTCTGTTGAAAGGAACGTGTGGATGTGGAGACGGAGCCAAGAGTGGTGAGTGGTGATGTGCTTCACTTCAGTGACACGGAGTTCATTAATAATTTTCGCCTACTTCAGCGCAGAATAGTGACGTTTGTGGCTTGTTGATAACGTGTAGGTGGATGAATGCACTTTGGCCGTTCACACTGAAGTCGCATGTCAAAAGATCAGATATGTATCAGTTTCAGGAGCACATATCCAAGTGTCCTGGGTCACATTTGAAAAAATCTGATCTGTGTTGTTCAGACTGTCAATTAAAAGATCAGATACAGGTCACAGAGGGGCCAAAAAATTGGATTTGGGTCATTTCAGGCTGCAGTGTGAACATAGCCTAAAAGACAGAAGGGCACAGTGGTGTATTGGGTTGAACATTTGCCTAAGAACCAGGGAGTTGCAGAATTGACCTGAGTTTGCGTCTCTGGACTTTAAAAAGTGCTGACAGATTTGGAACAAACCAAAACTTACAAAGAATAAAGTCTTTCTCAAATACAAAGCTGGAAAAGATGAAGCACTCAGAAAGTACCAAATCAACCTGTTTTCTCTGATGAAGACCGAAGGGCAGTAAAACTTTGGTGTGATTTTAACATCATCTGCCATGTGGTAATAAAGGCTTTGAATTATTTTGGACAATTCAGAACAATCTCTGCAAGTCCAAGTAGTTCTCCTTCCCTCTAAAGTTTTAATAAAGCCTTTTTGTTTATTTCCAAAAATAAACCTATTACACCATTTCACCAGTTTATGTCTTGGTTCACCTTGATAGGGCCTTTCTTTGTTTCCTCGAGTGTACAGATCCCTAAATGGTGCCAGTGACCCACTAACACAAGTGTTAATGGGGCGGAAACAGTATTAGAGTGAAGTACAGTATGGTGCTGGGCTCAGTGGACTCTTTATGTGACTTTTATGTGAGTTTGTTCAGAGGAAATGACCCTGTGTCCACAATGAGGTGTTTAATAGGCTGTGACTGTAGCAGGAAGTTCCCATTTACCGCAGTGACAGTAAATGCACCACGAACAGAAAGAGAAACAGAACAAGAAAGCGTAGATAGTGTTTCCATTCTAGTGCAACTTACACTACCGTTCAAAAGTTTGGGGTCACTTAGAAATTTCCTTATTTTTGAAAGAAAAGCACTGTTTTTTTCAATGAAGATAACTTTAAACTAATCACAAATACACTCTGTACATTGCTAAAGTGGTAAATGACTATTCTAGCTGCTAATGTCTGGTTTTTGGGGCAATATCTACATAGTGTTCTAATGGTACAATGTGTTTGCTCATTGCGTCAGAAGGCTAAAGGATGATTAGAAAACCCTTGTGCATCATGTTAGAACAGGTGAAAACAGTTTATCTGGTTAGAGGAAGCTATAAAACTGACCTTTCTTTGAGCAGGTTGAGTATCTGGAGCATCACATTTGTGGGGTCGATTAAAACTTTCAAAATGGCCAGAAAATGAGAACTTTCATGTGAAACTCGACAGTCTATTTTTGTTCTTAGAAATGAAGGCTTTTCCATGTGAGAAATTGCCAAGAAACTTAAGATTTCCTCCAGCGGTGTGTACTACTCCCTTCAGAGAACAGCACAAAAAGGCTCTAAGCAGAGTAGAAAGAGAAGTGTCCATCCAGTCAATCCAACTTGTGGGAGGGGATTCTTGAAGCGTGGGGTGAAATTTCTCCAGATTACCTCAACAAACTGCAAGCTGCAAACTGAGGATTCTTTGACGAAAGCAAAGTTTGAATAAAAAAAAAAAAAAATTCAAATACAAATCATTATTTCTAACCTTGTCAATGTCTTGACTATATTTTCTGTTCATTTTACAACTCATGGTGGAAAATAAAAGTGTGACTTTTCATGGAAAACACAAAATTGTCTGGGCCCAAACTTTTGAACGGTAGTGTAAGGTGTACCATGTAAACCTAATTTGCCGTGTTTACATGAGAGATTAAATTCTGAATAAAAATAATTTAATTCTGAATAAAAAAAAAAAAAGAATTCTGCTTTAAAAAGAATGTAGTAAACACTTAATTCCTAATGAAAATGATTATTCAGAATCAAACTTAATTCTGAAGTAAGTGGTTGGTTTATTCTGATTTTAAAGCTGAATGAATGTATTCCTGGATCATGTAAACGTTTATTCTTCTTAAAAATAATGTCGGTGGTTCAGTTCATGCTCGTTGTGTCGCCCTTCTGACGTGATCCGGACGATCCGGCTCCACCAGTCCTGGCTTTGGACTTTCATCCACGTCTCTTTGGATTTGTGAGCGGGATGTGGGAGTGGGCTGAGGTAGAGCAGCCTCACACTCACTTTGTCTTCTTCCTCCTTCTCCGACACTCTTCCCTTCTCCTCCTCAGCTCACAGATGTAAAGCGTGGTTTTCTTCCCGTCTAAATACATTTGTGTCCCTGTGCAATCAGAACCCTTCCCCAGCCCCAGACATTGATTAAATAAAGACAATTTAACATGTTTTCCTTGTAAACCTCGATTCGGGATTAGGGATGTGTGTTGTTGTGAGGTGTTGTTGTGTGTAGCGTGAGGAGACGAGGCTGCGTCTCACACAAACACTGGAGTTACATCCTCACAGTCCCACGTTTCGGCACATCAGCGTTGTGGTTATGATGGAGTTTTTTGAGTATCATGGTTTCGTCACGGTGCATCTAAAAGCAGTATCCCCTTTACTGCGACAGAAGTTGAGTGCCCTGGTCTGGTCCCGGTCTCAGTCCTGGTCTGGTCCCGGTCTCAGTCCTGGTCTAGTCCCGGATTGGTCCCGGTCTCAGTCCTGGTCTAGTCCCGGTCTCAGTCCTGGTCTAGTCCCGGTTTGGTCCCGGTCTCAGTCCTGGTCTGGTCCCGGTCTCAGTCCTGGTCTAGTCCCGGTTTGGTCCCGGGTCTCAGTCCTGGTCTGGTCCCAGTCTCAGTCCTGGTCTAGTCCTGGTCTGGTCCTGGTCTCAGTCCTAGTCTGGTCCCGGTCTGGTCCTGGTCTGGTCCAGTCTCAGTCCTGGTCTATTCTGGTCCCAGTCTCAGTCCTAGTCTGGTCCCGGTCTCAGTCCTGGTCTAGTCCTGGTCTGGTCCTGGTCTGGTCCCAGTCTCAGTCCTGGTCCAGTCCTAGTCCAGTCCTGGTCTGGTCCCGGTCTCAGTCCTGGTCTCAGTCCTGGTCTGGTCTAGTCCCAGTCTCAGGTCCCGGTCTCAGTCTGGTCAGTCTCAGTCTGGTCTGGTCCGGTCTCAGTCCAGTCTGGTCTCAGTCTCAGTCCCAGTCTGGTCCCATGGTCTGGTCCTGGTCTGGTCTGGTCCCGGTCTCAGTCCTGGTCTGGTCCTGGTTCAGTCTGTATACGGAGAGAAAGTCCAGCATTTCAGTTTAAGTCACGGAAACGACCGTTTTCCGTTTTTTTTTTCGATTATTCATTTAAACACAAAAGACAAATAACGAAGAAAACAGTTGTTATTTTGTTTTTTTTATTTCTTATATTTGGTTTTATCATGAAAAACGAATGAATGAATGACACAGATTTAACAGAAATAAAAGTTACAAAAAGTCAGTTAAACGTAATAAGACAATGGTTAAAAAACAAAAACAAAAACATGAATCATGAGTTTCGTGGCCTATAGCCGTGTCCATTTTGATTTCCGTCCATCGGCTGGAGGAAATGAAACTAAATGAAATATAAATTATACATCTCTTTGTTAGTGAGACAAATGAAGTGTGAATCATGGTTTTAAATAGCCTCTGACTCACACACGGGGCCATGGAGGTGGACGCATGTTTTAATCCGGTTAATTTCTCACTCAACTGAATTAAAAACTCAATTATACGTGATCTATGGCAGAAGTTGTTTTTCTCTTACCGATACATCTGCCTCGTCATCGTTGAAAGTCCTCCGTGTTGTTTTAGCCCATACGTCTTTCCTCGCTTCCTCCTCCTTCATTCCTCTCCTCGGTGCTCCATTTTTCGAGGAATCAACGAGAAGGAAAACGAGGAAAGACAAACGAGACGTGGCCTTGGTTTATCATTTACTCAAATTATCTCCGTGACACAAGCTTAGACACAGACACTTAGACGTAGTTAGTTGCTGTTTTATCGAGATTCACTCCAGGTTGATTTGTGGAGCTTTCGAAATAAAGTTCTACATTTTATCAATACTCCACTTTGATTGGTTTCAGCGGAACAAGTCGAAAAATCAGACTTTAGTTACATCCAGTGGAGAGAAAAGCACAGATATCTTTCCCTCCACAAACGTTCAAAGACTTTCACACTAGAAAACTGCAGTCCCCCAAACTCTATATGAGTGTAAAGTAAAATATACAAATGATTCATGTTTGCCTGTTACAGTGGTCCCTCGTTTATCGCGGGGGTTATGTTCTAAAAATAACCAGCAATAGGTAGTCAACTTGATATTTTACATTTATTATATCTGTTTTAAGGCTGTAAAATCCCTCAGCACACACTTTATACACTTTTCTTAGACTTAAAACTTATTGCTGCTGTCGTCCTTTTGTTATTTTCCTCCTTCTTTATGTAACGAACCGATGATTAATTTATTCCGTAATGGAGCCCATTTTTGGAGACTCCCATCCGCGCATGTAAAAGGAATAATGATAAAACAATAAATTACTTTTACTTACGTTTCCAACTTCGAAGTCGAACCTCGGATCCAGTAGGAGCAGTGTGGTTTTCGTCCTGGCCGTGGAACACTGGACCAGCTCGACACTCTCCATCGGTGCTCGAGGGTTCATGGGAGTTTGCCGCACCAGTCCACATGTGCTTTGTGGATCTGGAGAAGGCATTCGACCGTGTCCCTCGTGGTGTCCTGTGGGGGGCGCTCTGGGGTCCGGGGCCCTTTGCTAAGGTTTGTCCCGGTCCCTGTATGACTGGAGCAGGAGTGTGTGTTGTTGCCAGCAGTAAGTCAAACCTGTTCTCAGTGCATGTTGGACTCCTCCAGGGCTGCCCTTTGTCACCGGTTCTGTTCATTGTGTTTATGGACAGAATTTCTAGGTGCAGTCAGGGGCCGGAGGGGGTCCGGTTTGGGGACCACAGAATCTCATCTCTGCTGTTCGCAGATGATGTCTTTTTGGCTCCATCGAACCAGGACCTGCAGCACTGGGGCGGTTTGCAGCTGAGTGTGAAGCGATTGGAATGAAGATCAGCTCTTTCAAGTCCGAGGCCATGGTTCTCGACCGGAAAAAGGTGTCTTGCCCTCTCCGGGTGGGTGGAGAGTCTCTGCCTCTCAGGTGGAGGAGTTCAAGTATCTCGGAGTCTTTGTTCATGAGTGAGGAGTGAGGGGGACGGAGGACGGAACATGAGATTGACAGGCGGATCGGTGCAGTGTCTGCAGTGATGCGGTCACTGTATCGGACCGTTGTGGTGAAGCTCTCGATTTATCGGTCAGTCTTCGTTCCTACTCTCACCTATGGTCATGAGCTCTGGGTAGTGACCGAAAGGACGAGATCGCGGATACAAGCGCTCGAAATGAGTTTCCTCCGCAGAGTGGTCTGCTCCCTTAGAGATAGGGTGAGGAGCTCAGTCACACGGGAGGAGCTCGGAGTAGAACCGCTGCTCCTCCATGTCAAGAGGAGCCAGTTGAGGAGGCTCGGGCATCTGTTGTTCCAGATGCCTCCTGGGCATCTCCCTCAGGAGGTGTTCCGGGCATGTCCCACTGGGAGGAGGCCCCGGGGAAGACCCAGGACATGCTGGAGGGACTATGTCTCTCAGCTGGCCTGGGAACACCTTGAGATCCCCCGGAGGAGCTGGAGGACATGTCTGGGGTGAGGGAAGTCTGGGAGTCCCTGCTTAGACTGCTGCCCCTGCAACCCGTCCCCGGATAAGCGGAAGAAAATGGATGGATGGATGGACGTTTCCAACTTCTGAGTTCCTTTACTTTTCACGTTGTAGTTCTTCTTATTCACTTGCTGCTTAATCAGTCCGTTGGTCACTTCCGTTGTGGCTTTTTTTTGTGTTGTCGCATTTGTATTTGTTGCGGCATTTGCGTTTGTTGTGACCCCTCTCGGCTTCCGTAGCAATGACTCGTACACAGCAACTAACTCGAGTCTAAGCTTGTAACCTGTATCATTTCAGGAGCAAATATGTTAAAGATGTATGGGTTAAAACAACATGGAGGACTTTCATAGACGACTACACAGATCTATCAGTAAGAGAGTCCCATTCTGAAGAGGGAGACGATATTTGCGAGATTTTTCCAAACACAAAACACCTCAAAACACGGTTAAACCTTAAAGAGCATAATGTAAGACCAGGTGGCTTCAGACTGGCAAACATCATGTAGCTCAGACTGTACGATCTGTTTTTTTTCGGTGAAGACTTCAAAACCAAAAACCCAATTTCAGCCTTTGATTCTCCGCAGGTGCTCTTTAGACAAATTTCCACCGCACTTTGAAATCTACACTCTCTTCAACTTTCACTCAAATACCTCCAGAACTCACAGCAGACTCCCAAATGTACCTTTTTGTGGCTTCCCTTTGCTTTCTCAGTACTAAAAGGTAAACGCTGAAGCTCGCTAAACACTAAGTAATTGGCCTGACCTTGCGTTTGACCCGACCTGCTGCTGTGGGGGCGCGGAGCTTAAATTTCCCCCGTCAAAAGAAGTAAAATAACGTTCTTTGACAGCGAAAACACATCTCCATTAAAACCAGGGCCAAATGTACAGGTGGGCTCTGGTTTTTGACGGACAGCTCTTTAGAATACGGTAATTTCAGATCTCAAAGACGGCGAGGTTTGGTGAATCGGCGAAGCGAGATTTTGGAATTGAAAAACATACAGACGTCAGCTTACATCAAAGTTCACGACATGAGGAAGAATAGTTTATTTTAGATCAGAGGGAGAGTTTTTGACAGAGACGCAGGTTTAAATGTTGTTATTTTTAACCAGTGTAATTTTGGTGTCAAAGTGGAGCCAGCGCTGCTAATGAAAAGCTTTTGAAATTTGTCCAAAGTGATTTTCAAATCCCAACTGACACTTTAAAACTGTCAGAACACAGAATGGGTCTCAAACTACTACTGCTACTACTACTGCTACTACTACTACTGCAACTACTACTACTACTACTACTGCTATTACTACTACTACTACAGCTACTACTACTACTACTACTACTACTACTACTACTGCTACTACTACTACTACTACTACTACTACTGCTACTACTACTACTACTGCAACTACTACTACTACTACTACTACTGCTACTACTACTACTGCTACTACTACTACTACTACTACTACTACTACTACTACTACTACTACTACTACTACTACTACTGCTACTACTACTACTACTACTACTACTACTACTACTACTACTACTACTACTACTACTACTACTACTGACTACTACTACTACTACTGCACTACTACTACTACTACTACTGCTACTACTACTACTACTACTACTGCTACTACTACTACTACTACTACTGCAACTACTACTACTACTACTACTACTACTACTACTACTACTACTACTACTACTACTACTACTACTACTACTGCTACTACTACTACTACTACTACTACTACTACTACTACTACTACTGCTACTACTACTACTACTACTACTGCAACTACTACTGACTACTACTACTACTACTACTACTACTACTACTACTACTACTACTACTACTACTACTACTACTACTGCTACTACTACTACTACTACTGCTACTACTACTACTGCTACTACTACTACTACTACTACTACTACTACTACTACTACTACTACTACTACTACTACTACTGCAACTACTACTGCAACTACTACTACTACTACTGCTACTACTACTACTACTACTACTACTACTGACTACTACTACTACTACTACTACTACTACTGCACTACTACTACTACTACTGCACTACTACTACTACTACTACTACTACTACTACTACTACTACTACTACTATTACTGCTACTACTACTACTATTACAACTACTACTGCTACTACTACTACTGTTACTACTACTGCAACTACTACTGCAACTACTACTGTTGCTACTACAACTACAACTATTACTGCTACTACTGCTGTTGCTACTTGGCAAGGCAAGTTTATTTGTACAGCACAATTCGTACACAAAGTAATTCAAAGTGCTTTACAGAATAAGAAATACATTAAAATCATAATAAAAACAAATCAAAACATAAATAATCATGAAGATTAAAAAAGAAAAAGAGAGACATAAATTGGAGAGAAGAGTGCGGAAATGAAAACCTTTCAGTTATTTGCACAGTTAAACAGAAATGTTTTGAGTCTGGATTTAAACAGCGTCACAGAAGAGTCTGTCTCACATGTTCAGACTGTTCCAGGTTTTAGCTGCATGAACCTGAAACTCTGACTCCCCTTGTTTAGTCGTGACTCTGGGCACCAGCAGGAGGCCGGTCCCTGAGCTCCTCAGAGTGTGAGATGGTTCATATGACACTAACATGTCACAGATGGACTTTGGTGCTCGGCCATGGAGACACTTGTACACAAGCAAAGCTACTATTATTACTACTACTACTACTACGACTACTACTGCTGCTACTATTATGACTACTACTGCTACTGCTACAATTACAACTGTTACTACTATGACTACTACTGCTGCTACTACTACTATGACTACTGCTACTGCTACTGTTACTACTACCACTTAACCTGCTGCTACTATTATGACTACTACTGCTACTGCTACAATTACAACTGTTACTACTATGACTACTACTGCTGCTACTGCTCTGACTACTACTGCTGCTACTACCACTATGACTACTGCTACTACTACTGTTACTACTACCACTTAACCTGCTGCTACTATTATGACTACTACTGCTTCTGCTACAATTACTACTGCTACTACTACTATGACTGCTACTGGTGCTACTACTACTACTACTGTTACTGCTATGATTACTACTGCTGCTACTACTACTGTTATTGCCATTACTATGAATACTACTACTGTTGCTACTGGCACTGGTACTGCTACTACTCCTGCTACTATTGCCACTACTACTACTACTACTACTCTTGCCACTATTATCACTACTACTACTCCTACTACTACTACTACTACTACTACTACTCCTACTACTGCTACTACTGCTACTTCGATCCAGGTCCAGGCCATGCGTACTTTCATCATGTTTTTAGTTAAAGCTCCACTACGTAACTTTTCTAATGTGGGCATTATCAAAGCATTCATACTGTGTTCATGCTGTGAGCGGCTCGCCTCTTCACCGATCTGACCTGCAACTTGGCCTGATGGCACCTCCGCGCTCGTCTCCGCAGAGAAACGTGAATTTAACGACACACTGCGGAATATTTTAGGCAAAGAAATAACAGAAAAGTTGCGCAGAGCAGCTTTAAAACACCATTCATTCATATATTTTCGGTCCAGTTTTTGGTCCGTGAATCATGAATTGCCAAACTAAACTCACTTTTTTTTTTCTCCGGCCCTGCTCACTCAAACCTGTGATGTATGAGCTGTCTCCTGGGCTTCCTCCTCCTGTTTTCTCCATTAGTCTGATTCTCACAGCTTTCAGACATAATGACACCGTCCTCCCTGTGGGCTGCCGGCTGTTAGCGTTCGCCCGGATCCGTAACGCCCCCTCTATCGCGCTCGTATGGATTCCTCCTCTAGACGCTTCTGTTGTTACTGCTGCGTTCATGTGGCCCTGGCCTAGTTTTCTTTCATTTACTTTGACTTGAAATGCTGTCAATTTAAGGCTCAATGTGTAACTTTTCTAGTGGAGGGTGCCAGGACTATTCCACATTATAAAGGTAGGGTAGAAGTATTTTCAAAATTCCAAACCAAAATCGTGAAAAGAGGGTGTAACATTGTGTTTTCTCATGTCAGTCATGATCTGAGGAGCTTCTGACGCTGCGTTTTTTTTGCTTTATGGTCATTCATGAACACGGTTTCTGTATTGTGGCTAAACAAGTGATAATTTGTGTTCCTCTTTACTGTTGGCGGGATTAGATTAGTCAAAATTTGTGATAGTCCTGTTTTAGACCTGGTTTAGACCTGATGTAGTCCTGGTTTAGTCCTTGTTTAGTCTTGTTTAGTCTTGGTTTAGTCTTGTTTTAGTCCTGGTTTAGACCTGATGTAGTCCTGGGTTAATCTTAGTTTAGTCCTGGTTTAGACCTGATGTAGTCCTGGGTTAATCTTAGTTTAGTCCTAGTTTCGATCAGATTGGTCAAAAACAGGGACACGAGGGACATTTCTTGTATAAAACTGGGACAAATCAGTGGTTTTGTATAAATCTGCTGGGACAGGGGACACAGGGCTCAAAACTGGGACTGTCCCGGGTAAATAGGGACGTCTGCTCACCCCAGTCAACAGGC
Organism: Boleophthalmus pectinirostris; assembly: GCF_026225935.1. Lineage (NCBI taxonomy): Eukaryota > Metazoa > Chordata > Actinopteri > Gobiiformes > Gobiidae > Boleophthalmus > Boleophthalmus pectinirostris. The sequence continues at coordinate 34,298,923 of NW_026571207.1, forward strand.
AAAGTTACTGGTTATATCTGTATTTGTATATTTAATTTATTGCCATACTTCAAAGGAATATGGAGACCATCAGGTGGCAGATCATCACTAGAAAATTTCAACAGATGCCCAAATCTGCATCACTCTTTTTCTTCTCTCCCTGACAGATAATAAATAAGTAATATAATAAAAGTAATAACAGTTTGCATGGACGTTTAGAACAAGACCAGGCATCCTCTTTTTCTCTGATATGTCCTCCTTTTGGAACCCAAAAAAAACCCAGGAGGAATTTCTGAATGAGCCCAAAATGTCCAGGATTTTGACTTCATGAGTCGACAACTTTGAGTGGGATTGTTTTCTTAGTTTTGGCGACAATCTTTGCTCATCTGATCTGATACAGTCATGAACAATACAATAAGATCTTATTAAACTTCCGTGGATACAATCGCCAGCGCTTTTCCAACACTGTGTCTAAACTCTAAACACCTACCCCCTCCTCGCTCATGTGCGGCGCTCTCACAGCGAGGAGACAGACTGCTATTAATGCACCTACATTTATTAAGTGGATTACTGCAAAGGCATATTAGCTTCTGTGTAGAGGCTGGATGATCGTGACACAGTTCTTCACGTCTCAAACTCTACACCACTTTGTATTTGCAGAGTTGCGAAAGACGCACGTAACCACAGAGTGCACTGCACGGGAATAGTGTCGCCCTCAGTATATCAGGATAAATACAGGATGAAACATGATACATCATGATAAACACAGGATAAATCATGATACATACAGGATAAATCATGATAAATACAGGACAAATACAGGATAAATCATGATAAATCCAGGATAAATCATGATAAATACAGGACAAATACAGGATAAATCATGATAAATCCAGGATAAATCATGATAAATACAGGATAAATACAGGATAAATCATGATAAATACAGGACAAATACAGGACAAATCATGATAAATACAGGGTAAATCATGATAAAGACAGGATAAATCATGATAAATATATGATTAATACAGGATAAATCATCATAAATTCAAGATGAAACATGATAAATACAGGACTAATACAGGATAAATCATGATAAATACAGGACAAATACAGGATAAATCATGATAAATACAGGACAAATACAGGATAAATCATGATAAATACAGGGTAAATCATGATAAATACAGGATAAATCATGATAAACACAGGATTAATACAGGATAAATCATGATAAATACAGGACAAATACAGGGTAAATCATGATAAATACAGGATAAATACAGGATAAATCATGATAAATACAGGATAAATCATGATAAACACAGGATAAATCATGATAAATTCAAGATGAAACATGATAAATACAGATAAATCATGATAAATACAGGATAAATCATGATAAATATATGATTAATACAGGATAAAACATGATAAACACAGGATAAATCACGATAAATTCAAGATGAAACATGATAAATACAGGATAAATTATGATAAATACAGGATTAAACATGTCCTGATAAAGGCTAAAGTGTGTGGTGTTCGTCCTGCTCTGAATCACAGACCGAATCCTCTCAGGGACAGGGGACACATACACTGTCAACAAAATAATCCATGAAAAAAGAGATATAGACTACACTGGCTTATATTTTTGAGCTCTGGCTTAGTGAACCTCTAAAACGCAGTGAAATACAGTCAGCTGCCCAAAATTCCCCTGGTGAGTTACAAATACATCCATCCGATTATTTTCTTCCGCTTGATCCGGGGCAGCAGTCTGAGCAGAGATGCCCAGACTTCCCTCTTCACACACACTTCCTCCAGCTCTTCCGGTGGGATCCTGAGGTGTTCCCAGGCCAGCCCAAGGAAATAAGTCCCTCCAGTGTGTCCTGCGTCTTCCCCGGGGCCTCCTCCTGGTGGGACATGCCCAGATCACCTCTCCCGGGAGGCGTCCACGAGGCATCCAGAACAGATGCCCGAGTCACCGTATTTGCCGAGTTATAAATACAAACATCGCCAACTTTTTTTTCGCCCCCAAACCAGCTGTCCTCCATGTTGATAGGGTTAGTCCTGGCCACTTCCTCCTCTCTCCCCCTGGCAGATTGTCAACAGAAAAGTTACTTAAAGTGCACTTGTAAAACTTAGTAACATCTCAAATCAAGACAATTCTCTCTCAGTGTTTTCTTGTGGTAGATGCTATTAGCGGTTAGCCCAGATCTGCGTCACTCTCCTCTCCTCTCTCCCTGGAGGATCATCATCGGGAAAGTTACTCTGTTCACTTTTAAGATGTCCGTCCTAAGCAACATGACACAAGTTTTGAAATAAAATCCATTCATTCATTGACGTCTTGTGGATAAGTTGACCAGACGTCTCTGTTGGCCCGGGACAGTCCCAGTTTTGAGTCCTGTGTCCCCTGTCCCAGCAGATTTATACAAAACCAGAGATTTGTCCCAGTGTTATAGTAAATAAGTAAGTACTTTTATATCGTGCTTTTCACAGACATTTCTCACAAGAAATTATAACCGAAATGTTCCAGATGTCCCTGTTTTCCACCAATCTGATTCCTGCCAACAGCAGACACAAACTGTCATTTGTTTTGGTAAAATACAGAAAATCTGCTTAAAAATGACCAAAACACAAAGAAAATGTGAAACTAAACCAGGTACTAGACTAGGACTAGACCAGGACTAAACCAGGCACTATAAGGTACTAGACTGGGATGAAACTAGATACTAGACCGGATCTAGATTGGGTACTAGAAAGAGACTAAACCAGGTACTAGACCAGGACTAAATCAGATACTAGACCAGGACTAGACCGAGTGCTGGACTGAGATTAAACCAGGTTCTAGACCGGGGCTAGACTGGGTACTAGACCAGGACTATTCCAGGACAAAACCAGGTACTAGGCTGGAGCTAGACCAGGTACTAGACCAGGACTAAACTAGGTACTAAACCAGATACTAGACTGGGACTAGACCAGGTACTAGACCGGAATTAAACCAAGCACTAGATCAGGTCTAAGCCAGGCACTATAAGGTTCTAGGCCAGGACAAAATCAGGTACTATAAGATACTAGACCTGGACAAAACCAGGTACTAGACCGGAACTAGACCAGGACTAAACCAGGTACTATAAGATACTAGACCTGGACAAAACCAGGTACTAGACCGGGACTAGACCAGGACTAAACCAGGTACTATAAGATACTAGACCTAGACAAAACCAGGTACTAGACCGGAACTAGACCAGGACTAAACCAGGTACTATAAGATACTAGACCTGGACAAAACCAGGTACTAGACCGGGACTAAACCAGGACTAAACCAGGTACTATAAGATACTAGACCTAGACAAAACCAGGTACTAGACCGGAACTAGACCAGGACTAAACCAGGTACTATAAGATACTAGACCTGGACAAAACCAGGTACTAGACCGGAACTAGACCAGGACTAAACCAGACTAAACCAGGTACTATAAGATACTAGACCTGGACAAAACCAGGTACTAGACCGGGACTAAACCAGGACTAAACCAGGTACTATAAGATACTAGACCTAGACAAAACCAGGTACCAGACCGGAACTAGACCAGGACTAAACCAGGTACTATAAGATACTAGACCTGGACAAAACCAGGTACTAGACCGGGACTAAACCAGGACTAAACCAGGTACTAGACCGGGACTAAACCAGGACTAAACCAGGCAAAATAATCTACAAGACCAGGTCTAAACCAGATATTAGGCTAGGACTAGACCGGGATTAAACCAGGTTCTAGACTGGGACTAGAGCAGGTACTAGACCAGGACTATACCAGGAACTATAAGGTAGTAGACTGGGACGAAACCAGGTACTAGACTGGGACGAGACCAGGACTAAACCAGGTACTAAACCAGGACAAGACCAGAACTAGATACATTAATTTCAAGTTCATAACAATTCTCCTTAATTCCGCACTCATTACACAATTTTACTCTCACCAACCACCACAAACCGGGGATGTCCCAGAGTTTTTATTTTGAAAATCTGTTCACTGTACTTCCTGTCCTCTCCCAGTCTTGTCCAAACACAGATCTGCCGGCAGTGGACCGTGTCTGGGCAGAGAGCTTCTGTCTGGACCCGTTTGTTCCAGAGGTCGAGCCCGGACCCAGCGGGAGACGAGCGCTGCCCCACTATCACTGTTTACCCATAAACCTCAGCGCAGAAAAGTAACGCATCGGGGTGAGGAGCCACAAAAACGACAGGCATTTTAATTAAATCCCGCTGAACGAGATTACGTCACTCACCATTGTGGCTTTATTTATACAAAACAACGAGATAAAAGTGTCCAGTTCTCAGCCCGAATTAGAACTTTGGAATTGGAAAGCGAAAGTGAGGACCACAGCGTTATAATGCAGATTAAACGGGCACGGTGCAACTTTGCTGAGTCTGCCGCCGGTCGCCACGGAGATGTATGCGTGAAATATTCCGGTGTAAGGCATTAAACTTGTCTTTCTCCATTAAGGCGATGTGCCAGGCCAAGTTACAGGTCGGATCTGTGGAAAGGGGAGCCGCTCACGTGCTCTGTAGGTGCGTGGGTTTAATGCCAACCTGAGGAATATTTCAGGTAAAATGATAACATCTCCATGAACGTAAAATCTGAAAAGTTACGCAGTACAGCTTTAAGGTCTTCTCATATGTTAAACTGTCTTTTTGACCAGGACTAAAGTAGAATTAAAACAGGATTAAACCAGGACTAAACCAGGTCTAAACTAAAACTAAACCAGGACTGAACCAGGTCTAAGCCAGGACTAAGCAAAGACTAAATCACGACTAAACATCATCTAAACGAGGTCTAAACTAGAACTAAACCAAGTCTAAACCAGGACAAAATGTGATCTAACCCAGTACTAAACAGGGACTAAGCAAGGTCTAAACCAGGACTTAACAAGGACTAAATGTGGACAAAATGTGACCTAAACATGGTCTAAACCATGACTAAAGTTGCACTAAACAAGGACTAAACGTGGTCTAAATCAGGACTAACCAGGTTCAAGTTAGGACTAAACAAGGTGTAAATTAGAAATAAAGCAACAGTAAACTAGGTCTAAACCAGGACTAAACTAGAATTTAACCAGGACTAAACCAGGTGTAAACCAGGACAAAATGTGACCTAAACATGGGCTAAACCACGACTAAAGTTGCACTAAACAAGGATTAAACATGGTCTAAATCAGGACTAACCAGGTCCAAGCTAGGACTAAACAGGGACTAAAACCAGGTTTAAACCAGGACTAAATGGGATCTGTACCAGGACTAAACAAAGACTAAATCAGGACTAAACCAGGTCTAACCTAGTAAACAGGGGCTAAACCATGACTAAAGTGGGACTAAACTAGGACTAAACAAATCAGGACTAACTAGGTCTAAGCCAGGATTAAAAATGGACTAAACCAAGTCTGAATCAGGACTAAACAGGGACTAAACCAGGTTTAAACCAGGATTAACCAGGACTAAAGCAGGTTTAACCAGGACTAAACTCGGACTAAACAAAGTCTAAACCAGAACTAACCAGGTCTAAACCAGAACTAACCTGAACTAATCCAGGTTTAAAGACTAAACCAGGCCTAAACTGTTTGAATGGTTGCATATTACCTCTATAATGTCAGCAGGTTCACTCTCTGACCTCCACTGGAACGTCACGTCTTGTGCAATTTCAAACTTTTACATAATTTCACTGATTTCCTCAATAACTCCTCGTCTGCCAGTTTCCATCTCTCCCTCGTTCTAAACTCCAAAACACATCTGAACGCTGTGGAGACATTTGACTGCTCTCGTCTGGGACCACCAACGCCGACCTCATCAAAGCCCAAAGCTCCAATCAGCTCCTGCCACACGAGAGAAGGACCTCAGAGCTAAAGACGCACAAATCATTGGGTCTTTTACTCTAGAACAGCTTTTGGGACTTTGGGACTTTCAATCATCACTGCGCAATTTACTCCCCTCTCTCCACACCCGCACACACACACACCCACTGGTTATTGTTCGTTTACAAATGTTTAATTGGTAAAACTCCGTCCTACCTCGGCTCCCGACTGCGCTCCAGCAGATTCATGACGCTGAGCCAGACCCCGGAGCCAGCGGGAAGAGGAGAGCGGCCCCACTATCACTGTTGACACATAAACGCTGCGTAAACATGACGCCGATCATCCCTAAAGCTCGCACAGCTCTGGGCCGCTCCTCATTTCAGTCTCTGCAGCGAGTGACTGGAAACACCTTCAACAGACTTTAAAACTGCCTTCGTTTTCACCTCTGTCAGCTTTTAAAAACTCCAGGATCACTGCACATGCTTTTAACACTTTCATTTATTTAATCTACAAATGTTTCACTGGAGCAGTAGTAGTAGTAGTGGTATTAGTAGTAGTTGTAGTAGTAGTGGTGGTAGTAACAGTAGCAGAAATGACATAAACAGTGGATCTCAGCCACACGTGACCTTTGACCTGCAGAGAGCTGAACTTCTGAAGGCAATCAGTGAACAGCAGGATCAATTAGGATCTGAACCAGAGACCAGAGATTACAGAGCACACTGTGAAATCGAATAAGTAGACCTTATTTGAAAAAATGTAGGAAAGCGATTGAAAAATCTGACTAAAGCTGAGTTACAAGTAATCCCTCAGTGTAGTGTGCAGTAAATTCCTCTTTCATATTACGAGGCACAACAAGTGAAGTGAACTTTAGTTTTCATTCACAGTCATGTTGTAAAGCTGTGCCAACCAATCAGTCAGATCCTCAAATCTGAAATATGTAGTAACCCTTACTTTAAGAGTAAGGCTCGTTTACACGTGCACGGGTATTTTTAAAAAAGGAGACATTTCCCGAATTTGCCACTGAAAATGAATCTTTCTAAAAACTCCGGTTAGAGTGGAGATTCTTGAAAACTCAGGTTTGACATTTGTGTGTAAAGTGAAATAAACAGAGTTTTAGGAGCCAAAAGTGTGACCAGTGTTTCCCTTTTGCTCTGATGATGATGATAATGAAGCATCAGAGCAGCAGTCGTATTTCTTCTGGTGCAAACACTTTTCATGTGTTTACATTTACACACACACATGATGGATCAGATCCATGACCAGGCGAGCCCGTTCAAGGTATTTTAGAGTAATACTTACAAGTGTAATGAAATAAATGCTACAGGTTTGAACTGTGGAACATTCCAAGTAGAGCAATGACATCTCCATAGAAACAAGCAAGTTTAAATCAGTGGATCTCAAATAAACTTTTTCACTTCTGTAAAAATGTATTTCCCTGGGATAAAAAAAAAAAGGTTGCATAATTGTGTAACCATGAGTCATAATTTTACTGTTGATAAAAACAAATGTGACGCACTGAGGACAAATTGGGAATGACACAGAGACGGGGCAGAAC
>NW_026571207.1:34311309-34423809 GCF_026225935.1 Boleophthalmus pectinirostris
AGACTGATTTTATCGCAATTTATATAAAAAATGGGGGTAGTCCTTGGCGGAGGTCTGCGCTCTCTGACTGCTTTTCTAGTTTAATTTAGCTTTTATTTGAAACTTTGACATGATTATGATTATTATGAGTAGTAGTAGTAGTAGTAGTAGTAGTAGTAGTAGCAGTAGTAGTAGTAGTATTTTTGTCTTGTAAAGCTGACAGGACAAATGTCAAAATAAAACACCAAAGGCACACTACACCAAGGGTTCTTAACCTTTTTTAGTCTCTTTCTAAACAAAGAAACATGGGGCCCTATCTCATATTAAATGCATCATATTGGACTGATTGTGGGGCCCCCAAGGAGGTGGCCCTACTATGGGCCCTGGCCTTATGGTTAAGAATCACTGCACTACAGGAAAAAATAAACCAAAATAAGTGAAAACAAGGACTACAAAACATGAACCATGACTTTTAATTATTTAATTTTTTTTTTACTATATATAGCTTTATGTTTTGTGTTTGTGGTTTTGTGTTTGTGTCTAAGGCTGCGTTCAGACTGCAGCCTGAAATGACCCAAATCTGATTTTTTTGGCCCCTATGTGACCTGTATCTGATCTTTTAATGACAGTCTGAACGACACAGATCCGATTTTTTCAAATGTGACCCAGGACACTTGGATATGTGCTCCTGAAACCGATACATATCTGATCTTTTGACATGTGACTTCAGTCTGAACGGCCAAAGCGCATTCATCCACCTACACGTTATCAACAAGCCACAAATGTACACAAACGTTCTTCTTGTCATACGAAAATTGTTAATGAACTCTGTGTCACTGAAGTGAAGCACATCACCACTCACCACTCTTGGCTACGTCTCCACATCCACACGTTCCTTTCAACGGACGTCGCTGCCGCTGTCCCACAAAACACCACGACCAAAAACCTCGTCCTTCTCCTTCTCAATCTCCTCCTTAAAACAAGTAAGTTGTTCATGTTCTGGCTCCGGTACGAGAGGAACTTTAAAATCTCCAGGTGCTCAATGCTGCGTCCATGTTTGGACAACTTCCGTAAACACAGAGACGCTCGCTGCGGTTGACGTCGTCGTGTCTCCAGTGCACATGCGGGACACTTTCGGTCCATTTAAAGTTCACACTGGAGTCACAGACAAGTCACATTTAATTGGAAATGTGAACAACCTCACAAAAATATTGGATTTTTTTGAACGTAGCCTTACTGACCTTATCCAAGAGGTGGGCGTGGCATTGTTTTTAATCATTGTCATTTTTTCTGCTGTGCTGCATTTCAACTGAAAAGTGTTATACAAATACACTTTGACTGATTGATAAACTCCACACACCTTCACTAGAATCATTTGGATAATATTAACTCTGGAAATGTCAATCTCTACAGAACTCATGTTAAAGGAGCTATTAACTTAAAAACTACAGCTTCATGACATCATAAGGTGGAACAGAGCATTTTGAGCTTTAGAGATGTAGACAGACTCATAAAAAAAGAGTTACTCAAACATGTGAATGAAACAAAACACAACTCCAGGTCTGATTTTAAGGAGGAAACAACATTATAAGATGGTTTAAAGCTCACAAGAGTCTGTTTTGCGTGTTGGACCTTTAACTTCAAGCTGAAATGTCCCTCTTATATTTTATACACTTATAGATGTTTCATGTGCACGGCATGATGTCCAACCAGGAAGTTCAATTTGAAACCTTTTTATTTCTGTTTCAGTTCTTCAAACAATGCTCTTTGGTGAAAGTGTTGTACTCTGTCATATTCACTGTCACGAAAAGCACACAGGAATCTCATTTATTTCAGAACATGTTGGTGGAAGTCTATAAAACAGTGTTAGCAGCTTTTAAGACTTCAGGGAGACAAAGGTTTATTTTTCTAAATTACAGTCTTTTTCATTCAAATTACTGGTTAATATTCTTCTTTTGAGCCTCATCTGAAAAACAGAACAACTTTTATTCTCTCTCCCGCAGAACACTGACAATTACCATCACGCCTCTTGTGTTCTGATGGAAATGTGTCGGTGTCCTGTGTCCTGTGTCCTGTGTCCTTTGTCCTGTGTCTTGTGTCTTGTGTCCTATGTCCTGTGTCCTGTCCCTGTGTCCTGTGTCCTGTGTCCTGTGTCCTGTGTCCTGTCTCTGTGTCTTGTGTCCTGTGTCTGTGTCTTGTGTCCTGTGTCCTGTGTCCTATGTCCTGTGTCCTGTGTCCTGTGTCCTGTCCTGTGTCCTGTGTCCTGTGTCCTGTGTCCTGTGTCCTGTGTCCTATGTCCTATGTCCTGTGTCCTGTGTCCTGTCCCTGTGTCCTGTGTCCTGTCCTTGGGCCCTGTCTCTGTGTCTTGTGTCCTGTGTCTTGTGTCTTGTGTCCTGTGTCTTATGTCCTTGTGTCCTGTGTCCTGTGTCCTATGTCCTGTGTCCTGTCCCTGTGTCCTGTGTCCTATGTCCTGTGTCCTATGTCCTGTGTCCTATGTCCTGTCCCTGTGTCCTGTGTCCTGTGTCCTGTGTCTTGTGTCTTGTGTCCATTTGTACTGTGTCCTGTCTCTGTGTATTGTGTCCTGTCCCTATGTCTAGTGTCCTATGTCCTATGTCTTGTGTCTTGTGTCTTGTGTCCATGTGTACTGTGTCTTGTGTCCCGTGTCTTGTGTCCTATGTCCTGTGTCCTGTGTCCTGTGTACTGTGTCCTGTGTCTTGTGTCTTGTGTCTTGTGTCTTGTGTCTTGTGTCTTATGTCCTGTGTCCTGTCCCTGTGTCCTGTGTCTTGTGTCCATGTGTACTGTGTCCTGTCCCTATGTCTAGTGTCCTGTGTCCTGTCCCTGTGTCTTGTGTCCATGTGTATTGTGTCTTGTGTCCTATGTCCTGTGTCCTATGTCCTATATCCTGTGTCCTGTGTCTTGTGTCCTGTGTCTTGTGTCTTGTGTCTTGTGTCTTGTGTCCTTTGTCCTGTGTCTTGTGTCCTATGTCCTGTGTCTTGTGTCTTGTGTCTTGTGTCCTGTGTCCTGTGTCCTATGTTCTATGTCCTGCGTCTGTGTCCTGTCCCTATGTCCTGTGTCCTATGTCCTGTGTCCTGTGTCCTTTGTCCTATATCCTGTGTCTTGCGCCCTCTATCTTGTGCCCTCTGTCCTGTGTCCTGTGTCCTATATCCTATGTCCTATGTCCTGTGTCTTGTGTCTTGTGTACTGTGTCCTATGTCCTATATTATGTGTCTTGTGTCCTATGTCCTATGTCAAACATGGCGGTTTGATGCTCACTTTTTTGGGATATCCTTCCCAGCATGCACTGCGCAATGACCGAAAGTCGCGTGTATTGGCTTGCTGCTCAGACATAAATCCTTCAAATGCAAGGCTGGTTTTCTAAAATGATTCTACCAACACAGACATTCACATGGACAGTCTGGTGTAATATTACATTTGTTTCGGGTGTTTTGTGGAGTGGGTAAGTGTTTTTAGCGGCAGGATTACTATGACCATTGACATGCACCAGTCAAATACAAGGACTGGATGGAATATTTCACAAAGTGTCTCCACACGTCTCTAACACCCTGGCTCACTAGGAAATGAGGCCCTATGTCCAAAATTCCAGACTGTCCCTTTAAGAAGAAATAGTTAGAAGTGCTTATGTGAACACGGGCCTTAGTGGTGTCTCTATAGAAACGCAGTACCAAACACACTGGTTTTAAGTACTCCATTTTGCGTCCGACCTCCTCCTCTCTTTTCTTCTTGTCAAAACTTCCAACAAGAAACATCCACAAAACTCCAGTAATACTTCACCATAATATATCTCAATGTCAGCGAGAGATAGAAGCACTTATTTAGTACTTTTTATAAGACTACACAAAAAACAAAAAAAAAATCATCAGGGTTTCGACGGCAGCAGCGAGGAGATAAAGTCAAACCATAGTCCTGCTCTTGCATTTTGGATGAAGTTTGGTGTGACATAGGTAGAGTTATTCTGTTTGAGAACTCCACTACTTGTAAAACTATGATAAATATTAAGCACAGAAACTCTCCACCAAAACCAAATCATTATAAAAGCTCGAAAAGCTCTGGGTGTGTGGTTTTACTGCTCTATAGGATTACACAGAGGAGCTTAAACGGGACATGATATTGGCATTTGACTTACAGGAAGCAGCAGTGGAGCAGAGAGGGGCTTATCACGGTGAAGGTGAAGGGAGCACAGGAGATGAACGTGTGGAAATGTACTTACACTTAAAGAACACACATCATGCAAAAGCTTTAAACCATGTTAGAATATTGTTACCTCACTAAAAACATACTGTAGCCCATGCAACATAAGAGGGTTAAGTGTATTTTTCTTTGTTCATAAAGTGTATTGTGGCCGCTCTTTTTCTGTTATTGTTTACGCGATCGGCTGTTCACCCCGTCAGCTGACGCGCGCCCGCCTAATAGTATAAAGGGACAACTCACCGCTGTGCCGCTAGTGCTTGTTCGGGATCTAAAAGGACGTAACACGGATTGTTAACTGACTGTACCGGTTTGGTCCACGTATACGGTGCCAAAGATCAGATCGACAGGACCCAGCTCGACCCGGTGAGATCTTTCCATGTACTTTGCCTTAGCGCGTTGATCGAGGTGTGCCAAACGAGAGCGCGCGCCACCGCTGCAGCCCTTTGGATATACATTTTGTTTGAAGATCGTTGATTTGGGATTTGTGAGACTGTTTTAAAGATAAGATTTTTATTTATTTATTGTCTTTATTGTCTTCCATGGGAGAAATTTGTCTTGGGACAGGGGGTAACATGCTTTATCAAAAAAACAGGACAACACAACACAAAGCAGCACATAAACAAACACCATAGAACAAAGTAAATATGAGACCAAGTCTGACCACGAGTGACGCACCAACAGGACCTTTAAACTATTCTTAACAGGCAAACCTTTGCATTCTTCTATTCTATTAATTATTGCACATTCCCTGAGCCTATGTGCAGTTTTAATTATTGCACATTCCCTCAGCCTTTTATAATTATTTTTCAACTGCACTATCTGAGTTTAGCAGATTAACAGCTAGTGGCACAAAGGAATGTTTGAATCTGTTCAGTTTGGGACCCTATAGCTTCTGCCTGACGGGATCAACTCAAACTGACTGTGAAGAACGTGGGTTGGGTCACTGATCACCTGGTGCGCTGGGATTCGGTGACTCTGGATTAAATAAATTCCTCGGAGGAAAGACTGATTGAGGCGTGTGCGCGGACAATTAAAACTATTAAGCGGGTGCGCTGAATGAACTTTGGATTGGGCAGTGTGGGTATAAGCGGCCTAATAGAATTTCAATTTGAAACAGTCATACCTTTGCCCTTGTTTTATTTTATTCATTACAAGCAGACCATTATATATAGTTTTAAGGAATAATCAGTTGCCTAGATTTTTTTTTTTTTCGATTGGTAATCTCCTGCGCTCAGTGTGGGTGTTACAATACCTGGAGTTGCATCAAGCTTCATTCATGATGGTGTTAATACTCTGCAGGAAGAATTCTGATTTTACAAGAACAACATTGAGAGAGAAAGAGACAGAGAAAGGGGAGAAAAAAGAGAGAAGTAGTGGGAGGGGAAAAAAGAGAGAGGGAAAGATACCCATTAAACGTTAGATGTCTTATACGTCCTATATTGCGTCCGTCAGCTCAAGACCAGTTCTGGACTAATAAATGACGTGCAAATTATTCCCATTAGTTGGACGTTTAACTCTGACTCCACTTGGACGTCAATCTGCAGTTAAACTTGTGAACCGTGGACTAGGGGACTTTTTTGGAAATCGTGGAAACGTCTAACACAGGCTCAGGAAAATGACGTTATTAAAGGTCATGGAAATTCTGCGAGTTAGTCAGGGAAAAGTTGGTGAATTTTAAGTTTGAAGTTGGAAGGAGGAGAACCTGTGAACTGTATCCTCCATTTTCCTGTAACGTCGTGTGACTCTGTAGCAGATTGAAATGCTGTCTGAAATGGCATCGCAGTTCTGCACAGAGCCGGAGAACAGTAAGTAGGCCGAGAAAAACGCTCTAAAATGAGTTTAGATTTAAAATGGCCATGTAGGTTTGTCAAAGTCTGATCCCGTCAGATCTCAGAAGCTCAGCAGGTCTGGGTCTGGTCAGGACTTGGATGGGGCACATGGGGAAAAACAGGTGCCGCAGGGGGGCGCCAGTCGCTAAAACTGTTGTTGTGTCCTTAGGCAAGACACTTCAACCACATTGCCCAGTATGAAAGTGGTGTGTGTGTGAGTGATGGTGGTGGTCGGAGGGCTGATGGAGAACAGTATCTTAGCACCACCGAGTGTGGAGTGAATGACTAATGTAGGGGTGTCAAATTATCACGTTAATTGCGATTAATTAATTACAGTCATATTTAGTGCGTTATGTTTTTTAATCATGTTAATCTTATTTTTAATCTCTAACTTTACTCTTTCTGTGAGCGAGTTGCCTTATTATAAAATCTGTTTTTATGTGTTGTTGGGACAATAAGACATCGCTCCCGCAAAGAATTGTAATTTTCATTCCCGTTCTCGCCGCATCTGCGATAAACCTGCACATGTCTGATCTCTGAAAACATCATGACACAGACACAGAACAGACTCACCTTCACCATCAACATCCTCTGTCACAGAAAGAACACTCATATATTCCACTGAGTCGTGTCCTTTAGTCCCACAGAAGTTGAACCGCATCAGTGCACAAGAGTGTTTGTTTTGTTTTTTTTTTCGCTTAGTTTAAGCAAATTAGCCATGCAGTTTTAAGTTTTGTTTCTGTGAGACTTGCACAAAGCTGCATTAAACACATTATAATGTCAAATGGGCTGATGTGGCTTTAGAGTTGTTCTGGTTTATATGTTGTAAAGTTGAGTTTATTTATGCAGAATAGTAACAGTAATAATGATGATGATACTGTGGAATGTAAGTGACTGCATCTGTTAAAGTTTGTTAAACAATAAATGACTTTTAAAGTTTCTTTTTTTGTTCTATATCAGTCTTTTCATCTGCCACAATAATGTAATAATGAATTTAAATGAAAATACCTCAAGTTGAAGCTTTTCTCAGCAATTTAGAGTTGAGATTAAAAAGAGATTAATTAGATTCATTAATTACAGATCATAATTAATTAATCTGTAATTTTTTTTAATCGCCTGACAGCACTAGAATAGTGCTCTGTGAAGCGTCTCTGAGTGTCCAGAAAAGTGCTGTATAAAACTGATGCCTTTCATTTATTATATTATATTATTTAAGTAAAAAAGACGTCAACAACGACCTCACGTGGACTAGAATTAGCTTCGTCCAGGGGTCCTTGGAACGTCAATACTGGACGTCCGGAAAACGCTGGAAAAAAGACGTCATCTGGCTTCACAGTCTACACCTTCAGTGGACCGAGACTGGACGTACAAAAATGATCCTAAAAAGACATCATTTCAACATTTCTTTGTGCAGTGGGTTAAGAGTAAAAAGGGAGACAGAGGGTGAAAGAGAGGGAGAGAGGAAGAGGCAGAGAAAGAGAGAGAAGGAAAGAAGGAGAGCGACAGAGAGACAGACAGAGAGAGACAAAGAAAAAGAGAGAGACATGGTTTCATTAATACTCTGCCTCTGAGCAGTCACCAAACAAGTGCTTTGACGTTTCTCATGATTGTTACATCACAGGTAGAAGTCCCATGCAGTTTTTACCTCCATAAACTATTACCAGACTTGTTTTAAAGCAGACCTCTTATGCACGATAGAGCTTTGAATCATGATTTAGTAGTTCACAGTGATTCATGCATGTCATTCTTCTGTATTTGCATTTGCATTTTAACCTCCATCTGTACACACCCACTGCTCTGTACTTATTTCATTCTCCAGTTTTATTGTCTTAATCAGTGATCTGTGTAGGGTTCGGCAGCGTCACATAGTCATTTTGGTACAAATGGAAAAAAAAAAAAATCTGCTGCTTGTTAGTGTGATCTGCAGCTATCCACAGGAGGGGCTGACAGAATGTGGCATTTTGTTGTCATGACATTTAAAGCGACGTCAGAATATTCCGATTTTAAATGTCCAAACACAATAATCCACAGGAGTCATTTTTGCTGTTTGATCATGTTTATCATTGAGTGTGTACACATGCACATCAGTATCCTGATTATGTCAGTATTTGGGATACTGCGTTTACATGTGCACTGAGAAACAGGGACACTCATATCCCTGTGTACATGATCAAATGTTGTATCCCGGTTTCTTGACATAATCTTACAAATGCGTAAGTGCAGAATTTAACTTCAATCAATTTAATAAACCAGGAAAAATACAAACCGTGAGCTCCTTTAGCATAAGAAGCTCAGGAGGTTTAACCAGCGGTGAGGATCTATGAGATCTCCCACAATCCACTGCACACATCAAACCCAACAGATTCTTTATTAAAATCTTCTGCATAAATAAACTCAACTTTACAACATCTAAACCATAACCACATCAGCCCGTTTGATCATAACATTCAGCTCTGATCACATTTGTTTACATTTTACAGAAACAAAACTTTAAACCGCATGGCTCATTTACATAAACTGTTAGCGGTGATAAAAAACAGCTGCTCCTTGTGCCGCTGATGTGATCAGCTTCTGTCGGACTAAAAGACACGACTCAGTGGATTATGTGTGTTCTTTTTGTGACAGAGGAGGTGCTGATGATGGTGAGTCTGTTCTGTGTTTATATCAAATAGGAGATGGCTCATGTTTTAGAGTTTCAGCGATCATACGTGTGCAGGTCGTACGAGCGCAGATTGTACGTGTGCAGGTTTAGTGCAGCTCTTTATTTTACACTTATTTCATTCATGTACAGTCACTTTATTTATGTTGGTCACTTTATTTATGTCGGTCACTTTATTTATGTCGGTCACTTTATTTATGTTGGTCACTTTATTTATGTCGGTCACTTTATTTACGTTGGTCACTTTATTTACGTTGGTCACTTTATTTATGTCGGTCACTTTATTTACGTTCGGTCACTTTATTTACGTCGGTCACTTTATTTACGTCGGTCACTTTATTTATGTCGGTCACTTTATTTACGTTGGTCACTTTATTTATGTCGGTCACTTTATTTATGTCGGTCACTTATTTACGTTGGTCACTTTATTTATGTTGGTCACTTTATTTATGTCGGTCACTTTATTTACGTCGGTCACTTTATTTATTTGTCGGTCACTTTATTTATGTCGTCGGTCACGGTCACTTTATTTACGTTGGTCACTTTATTTATGTCGGTCACTTTATGTTGGTCACTTTATTTATGTCGGTCACTTTATTTATTATTTATGTTGGTCACTTTATTTACGTTGGTCACTTTTTATTTCACTTTATTGGTCACTTTATTTATGTTGGTCACTTTATTTATGTTGGTCACTTTATTTACGTTGGTCACTTTATTTACGTTGGTCACTTTATTTATGTCGGTCACTTTATTTACGTTGGTCACTTTATTTATGTTGGTCACTTTATTTATGATGGTCACTTTATTTATATTGGTCACTTTATTTATGTCACTACTGTTGCATTGAAAAGACTGTAAAGTGTTTGTCTTTAGGACGCATGCGCAGTCAACTTTATGTTGCAGTAACCGGGATACTGCGTTTACATGCCACAGTATTCCAGTTACTATCGGAATATACCAGCTACAGTATCCCGGGTTTTCATAACCGGGATACTGAAACCGGGATACTGCGTGTACATGCACCATGAAGAAACCGGGATACTCAAAAAACCCGATCATAACCGGGATACTGATGTGTATGTATACGCACTCATTACTGCTGCATGTTTATATCAACGTATCTGAACATGTTCCTCATTTCCTAGTTTAACTGTGAAAAATGTCAAACTGCACCAGATGTGGAGCGCACTGAAGCTGTGAGATGACGGCTTCTTTTTGTTTGTTTGTTTAACATGGCATTATTTTAAGCTCGAAATTATGAAATGCCAAAGCAAAGGTACTCAAGCGCAGGTTTAAAGGTCATTCGCAACAGAAATAATACATCATGTAATATCTGTATTCCATTACACTTGTTGTACAAACTCATAACTGATGTATGTGACTAAATGTACCGTCTCCTCTTGTCTCCATAGCGACAGCATGCCCAAGCGGCTGGCTCTGATCTGCTTCCTGTCTCTGGTCATGCTCATGAGCATTCTGGGAAACCTGCTGGTCATGGTGGCCGTGTGCAAAGACCGCCAACTCAGGTCAGGACTGCCTTTACACTTACGCGGTTTACACTTATTAAAGACGCACTGTGTAACTTTTCTGGAAGAGGGTCCGTCGCCTGCTTCACTCCACAGATGTCATCGCTCTTTCCTGGAATGTTCCACAGTATGGCATTTAATTTATCTATCGCTATGGAGATAAGCAGACACATCACCAGGCCGAATTACAGGCGAGATCTGTGGAGAAGTGGACTCGCTCACAGTAAGAATACATGTGTTTGTTATAGCAGTGAGAAAAAAAAAAAAAAAAAAGCACTTATAAATGAATAAATACAAGATAAATTCAATTTGTTTAATGCCATACTGAGGAACATCCCAAGCAAAGCAATGACATCACCAGGAGAAAAGCATTTGTCAGATCTTCCGCCAGAAAAGTTACACAATGCACCTTTAAGATTTATCTATCCTTACTCGCACAATTCACTTTAGAATGAATATTAGAATGTTTTTATGATCGTTTTCTGTGTTTAATGTACCAATGATCTGAAAATATGTTTGAGCAGTCCAACACACACGCCAATCTGTGCATCATTTGTTCATTCGTTTTTCAAAATAAAACCAAAAAATAAGAGAAGGAAAAAAAATGACAATTTTCTTCATTATTTGTCTCCAAAACCAAACTGAAAAAGCAGATAACGATTTGTTTTTTAAGTTGTCGATTTTGTGTTTAAATGAAAAATGAAAAAAGAAAAAAAAAAAAGGATAACGACCGTTTCCTGTTTCTGGACTTTTGCACCACATACAGACTGATCCAAGGACAGAAGCAGGACTAAACCAGGTCTAAACCAGGACTAAACCAGGTCTAAACCAGGACTAAACCAGGTCTAAACCAGGACTAAACCAGGACTAAACCAGGACTAAACCAGGACTAAACCAGGTCTAAACCAGGACTAAACCAGGACTAAACCAGGACTAAACCAGTCTAAACCAGGACTAAACCAGGACTAAACCAGGACTAAACCAGGTCTAAACCAGGACTAAACCAGGACTAAAACCAGGACTAAACCAGGTCTAAACCAGGACTAAACCAGGACTAAACCAGGACTAAACCAGGACTAAACCAGGACTAAACCAGGTCTAAACCAGGTCTAAACCAGGTCTAAACCAGGACTAAACCAGGACTAAACCAGGACTAAACCAGGACTAAACCTAAACCAGGTCTAAACCAGGTCTAAACCAGGACTAAACCAGGACTAAACCAGGAACAAACCAGGTCTAAACCAGGACTAAACCAGGTCTAAACCAGGACTAAACCAGGTCTAAACCAGGACTAAACCAGGACTAAACCAGGAACAAACCAGGTCTAAACCAGGACTAAACCAGGTCTAAACCAGAACTAAACCAGGTCTAAACCAGGACAAAACCAGGTCTAAACCAGAACTAAACCAGGTCTAAACCAGGACTAAACTAGGACTAAACCAGGTCTAAACCAGGACTAAACCAGGTCTAAACCAGGACTAAACCAGGACTAAACTAAGACAAAACCGGTCTTAGTCCTGGTCTCAGTCCCAGTCTCAGTCCCGATCACCTGACAGTCTATGTGGACGTGACTCCGGGCTTGTCACGACACTCCTGGTCCTGGTCCTGGTTCAGTCCTGGTTTAGTCCTGGTTTAGTCCTGGCTTAGACCTCGTTTATATCTGGTTTTGTCCTGTTTTAGTCCTGTTCAGTCCTGGTTTAGTCCTGGTTTAGTCCTGGTCCTTTAGTCCTGGTTTAGTCCTGGCTTAGACCTCGTTTATATCTGGTTTTGTCCTGTTTTAGTCCTGGGATCAGTCCTGGTTCAGTCCGTATGCGGCGCAAAATTCCAGCATCTCAGTTTAAGTCACGTAAACAGAAAACGGCCGTTATCTGTTTTTTCCATTCTTCATTTAAACACAAAATCGAAAACTGAAAAAACAAATCATTATCATCATTTTTTCATTTTGGTTTTGGAGACAAATATCTTATTTTTGGCTTTATTTTGACAAACGAATGAATGAATGATACACAGATTCAGCCACTCCTCTGTATCCTTCTCTTTTTGTCATCATTTGAAACCTAATTTGAGCACTAAACAAAACTGCAGCTATTTCAATTCATTGATTTAACAAAGAGAAAGTTACAAAATGAAATTGTCCATTGTTGTGCTTTGTTGTGATGATGCTCATGGGGATGTATTGTAAAAGAAATCAGAACTGCAGTTTTTAATTTGAATTTAATAGATTATTATTATTTTTATTTTTTTTAAAGGTTCACTATTTTCAGATCTAATGTTGTTTCCTCATCACAAACAGACCTGGAGTTGTGTTTTGTTTCATTCACACATGTTTAACACACAAACCCTGCAAATGAGTTCTTCTCTCGAACAGAAAACACTCTGTTCCACCTCGTGATGTCATGTGGTAATACAGGAAGTGCTCCACTGCACTTTTAAACTCCATACATCTTAGTTAGAATCATTTGGATAATTTCAGCTGTGGAATTGTCAATCTCGACTGAACTAAAGGTAAAACGTAGCTGTTCACTTGAAAACTACCACTTCATGACATCACAAGGTGGAACAGAGGATTTTGAGATGTAGACCGACAACTCCACGTCTGTTTTTGAGGAGGTAACAACTAGGGATGGGCATGATTAGTCGATTAATCGATAATTGATCATTAAGAATTTCATTGATTACGTTCATTTTAATCGACAAACTGAATGTAGGTTGGTGTGTGTAGTGTGACCAAACAGGTGTGTACATGTGTCTCTGCATCAGAAGGAGCGAGACACAAACAGTGGGTCAGTCTGCAACGTACCGAAGTGCAAATGTGTATTTAACGATGATTTGTACAAGAAATTCTATGCTTTCCGTTGCGTTCGGGACAAGTGTGAGTCCATGTGCACAGTGTATAAAGCAGCACATATGTTTCGGTGTCCAGTGGGAAAAAAGTTCACCAGGACACAGAAAACATGAAAAAGTTTTGCCAGGTGAGAGTATCACAATGTCGATGACGACCTCCCTCCCCCCGTACAGTGTATGTACAAATATGGTCACACTAACCTGTATTCCACTGAGTCGTGCCACATCAGTGCACAAGAGCTGTTTTTTTTTTTTTTTTTTTTTTTTATTCTCTTAGTTTATGGGCCCAGTCAAGTTAAAAAAATTCAAGTTAATGCATCTGATATAAAAATGTATTGAACAGATACATATGTACTCTAGTTTATGAAACTGTTGACCTTTTTTCTGGACCATTTTTGGTTCTAAAGTTCCATACGTTTTAAACAGACCATGTATGAAACATGGAACAAAAATTATTTCCCAAATTTCAAAGACCTGCAAATCATGTAAATAAATGGATGTATTTCATCATATCTTGTGTTATTCCATCTTTGAACTGTTGATGAAGGTACAGGATTTTTTTTTTTTTTAATGTATTTAAAATGATAAAAATTTGCTTGGAAGGACTGACATATTTTATAGAAATAGTTTCCTTTCATTTTGAAGTAATATTAAAGTATTCGGAAGAAAAAAGTTGACAAATGATGTAAAATCCTGCACCTTCTACTTGCTTGAACAATTTTCCCTCTGTTACTTTTCCCTCCGTTACCATGACCTTTCTTCATAAAAAATCTCATGACTCAAAAAGTAAGAGGTTTTTCTACCTAATCTTGTACCATATGGTAGAAAACTATATGAAGTAAATATTCATTCGATTAAGAAAATTTAATCGAATGCCCATCCCTAGTAACAACATTATAACATGACTTAAAGCTCACAAGAGTCCATTTTGTGTCACATAGGACCTTTAAGTCATTTCAGATCAACATTTTGCTTTGAAATGAAAAAAGTTTCAAATAATAATGTGTGTGTTTGGATCATAGATTTTAAGTATTTGCCAGAAAAAAAAAGAGTTTGGAGTTTGGAGATGTGAACACTGAAGCTCCTGTAGCTCGAACAGAGATGAGGAGTGATGGTCTGAACACTTTGGGTCAAACTAATCGATGAAAACGTCTGTCTCTGTTTTGTTCAGGACAGACTTGGGACTCTGGTCTGTAATTTGTCAAACTTTTCACAGGTCAGTTTTATTTTTAGGTGGAAAATAGTTGAGCTTTACGGTGTCATCGTTTGGGTGTTCAGATACTTTACAGATACTTTTGATCTGGTTTCATCCGAGTTTTGTGCTAATGCAGACTTTGGTTCACTCCTGGTCTATTCCTGGTTTCATTTTGGGTTCATTCTTGGTCTGATTCTGGTTTGGTTCTGTCGTAATAACTTTTAAAAAGTAGGTTACAGAAATGATGCAAACTATCCAATTAATTATGATAAATAAATGAAAAGAAATAAGGAATAAAATCAAGCTAAAACCAGTTAAAGGGCCCATCTCATGCAAAATCAACTTTTCAGAGTTTTCTAAGAGTGATGTGTGGGCCTTGTATATGTCGCCAAAGTGGTTTTTAGATTGATTTGGCGTTTTTTTGTTTTTTTTTTAACAGATTGCAGTGTATTTCTGCCACCCTCCCACGTGACAACGAACTAAAACTGCTACAACGATGACGCGGCAGCTACACCTATGACGTGTGATAATATAATTCAGCTTTGATCACATTTGTTTACGTTTTACAGAAACGAAACTTAAAACCGCGTGACTAATTTGCATAAACTGTTATTGCGTGTGCAGGTTGATAAAAACAACTCGATTCTGCTTGATAGCACTAATATAATAGCACATTTATCTACTAGTGTTTATTAATACTGTACCAATCAGTAATGTTCAGCTGATGTGGACGTGGTGCTTGAGCTTCGTGCTCCTCAAAGTCCTCATCCGATTCCAGGTCCAACACATGCGGCTGAATGCTCTGTATTGTCATGATGAATAAAAGTTTATTCCTGCCTCTATCAGGGAGCACGCCTGTCTCCCCCTCCCTCCCTGAGATGGCGGAGGAAGGGCGGCTCACTCGTCGCCTACGTCATGTTTGGAGGGCGGAGCCTGTGCTTTCTCAGGACGGGCGGGGGGATGAGCAATAGTCGGCCTTTCATAGTTCCTGGTCTGTGTCTGTCTCCTAGAAATCAGTAAGATTTCAGAACTATTGTGTAATGGATGTTCCAAAACCCAAATTGTGCTTGTTTATGTGCAGAAAATACAATGTGAAAAGAGTTATTTTGCATGAGATGGGACCTTTAAATGAAGGCCGACATATAAAAATGAGTTTGAAGAAGTGATTTAAAAGATGATCCTGATGGTGCGAGCCTGATCTCCTCAGGCAGGTCTGTCCAAAGTCAATGAGCCCGGACTGAAAAGGCTCCATCACCTTCGTCCGGAGCCTGGACTTTGGAACAGCCACAGGGAAATGCCGGCGAATCTAAGGCTGAAAGTTCTGAAATGTTGCTTGGTGCAAAACCTAAACGAGCTTTAAAAGTGATCAGTAAAATCAGTTCTAAAACAAAGAGGCAGCCAGTGAAGTGAAGTAAAACCGAGATCATGTTTGGGTGGAAGTGTTTTGTACGATTCTTTATTACTCCAAGGGTTTGACTGTCATTGTTGGAGACTGTGTGGTCGCTCAAACGCCAATCACTCTCATGTTTTTTTTGGACATGTACAAAATTAAAATCATTCTGAGACGATGTGTTTGGAAAAACAGATGCGATCTTGACCTATGTCGTCCTCCAGGGCCTGAAGATATTTTGGTTCGGCCTTCTGCTGGCGAGGTGATCGAAAAAGCGGACAGAACCTTGTGAAGATTCTGACATTGGCATAAAAAAAAGAAAGTAATAACAAGAAACTGGCTTTAAAAGGAGCCGCCTTCAGTGAATCAGCGGCTCGACATTATAGAAGAGATATATTCCATGGAACGACTGACTTTGTTCTATAACTCAAAGGACATTTCTTCATTAAACGCTGGATAAAATGATTGAAATATGAACAAAAAGAGACTTGATCCACCCTGGAACACTGCCCCAAGCTTTGTATTGGTGTATTTGTTTGTTTTTACTACAAAAACTTGAAAAACTGAATAAATATAAAGTATGGAGATGGATTTGGAGTGGAAGCCGAAGAGGAGCGGAGTTGCGTTCGTCTTGACGGGAGAAGTTGAGGGCGGGAGAGGATATGTTTGATTTGACTAATTGTGCGGAGGTGGAGAAAACAGGATTGTGTGACGTTTTTGATGTGAAGGTGAAAGTCGAGGTTTCTGGCAGCAGAGGAGATGTTGGGAGGGTTGAGAATACTGCTCATATGGGAGGTGGACTGGGGGGGATTGATTAAGTAGGGATTGTAGTCCTGTTGTAGTCCTGGTCTAGTCCTGTTGTAGCTCTGGTTTAGTCCTGGTCTAGTCCTGGTTTAGTCCTGGTTTAGTCTTGATCTAGTCCTGGTCTAATCTTAGTTTGTCCTGTTTTAGACCTGTTCTAGTCCTGGTCTAGTCTTGGTCTAGTCCTGGTCTAGTCCTGGTCTAGTCCCTGTCTTGTCTAGTCTGTTTAGTCCTGGTCTAGTTCTGGTTTAATCTTAGTTTTGTCCTGTTTTAGACCTGTTCTAGCTTTGGTTTAGTCTTGGTCTAGTCCTGGTTTAGTCCTGGTCTAGTTCTGGTCTAGCTCTGGTTTAGTCCTCGTTTAGTCTTGGTCTAGTCCTGGTTTAGTCCTGGTCTAGTTCTGGTCTAGCTTTGGTTTAGTCTTGGTCTAGTCCTGGTCTAATCTTAGTTTTGTCCTGATCTAGCTTTGGTTTAGTCCTGGTCTAGTCCTGGTTTAGTCCTGGTCTAGTTCTGGTCTAGCTCTGGTTTAGTCCTGGTTTAGTCTTGGTCTAGTCTAGTCCTGGTCTAGTCCTGGTCTAATCTTAGTTTGTCCTGTTTTAGACCTGTTCTAGTCCTGGTCTAGTCTTGGTCTAGTCCTGGTCTAGTTCTGGTTTAATCTTAGTTTTGTCCTGTTTTAGACCTGTTCTAGCTAGTCTTGGTTCTAGTCCTGGTCTAGTTCTGGTCTAGCTCTGGTTTAGTCCTGGTTTAGTCCTTGGTCTAGTCCTGGTTTAGTCCTGGTCTAGTTCTGGTCTAGCTTTGGTTTAGTCTTGGTCTAGTCCTGGTCTAATCTTAGTTTTGTCCTGATCTAGCTTTGGTTTAGTCCTGGTCTAGTCCTGGTTTAGTCCTGGTCTAGTTCTGGTCTAGCTCTGGTTTAGTCCTGGTTTAGTCTTGGTCTAGTCCTGGTTTAGTCCTGGTCTAGTTCTGGTCTAGCTCTGGTTTAGTCCTGGTTAGTGGTCTAGTCTGGTCTAGTCCTGGTCTAATCTTAGTTTTGTCCTGTTTTAGACCTGTTCTAGCTTTGGTTTAGTCCTGGTCTAGTTCTGGTCTTATCTTAGTTTTGTCCTGGTCTAGTCCTGGTCTAGTCCTGTGGTAGTCCTGTTCTAGCTCTGGTTTAGTCCTGTTCCATTTCTAATATAGCCCAGTTCTAGTCCCGGTCTAGTTCCATTGTAGCCCTGGTCTAGTCCTGTTTTAGTCCTGGTTTAGTTTTGGGATTAGTTCTTCTCATTTGGTGACACTTTCTCTCCAGTCGACTTTAATTGAAGAGTTCCTCCGTAAACATTTAGAGACAATCTGCTCCAGTCCTGGTTTAGTCCTGGTTTAGTCCTGGTTTAGTCCTGGTTTAGTCTTGGTCTAGTCCTGGTTTATTCTGAGTCCCTGTGTTTTCATTCATATGTTCCTTCACTAATTGTGGTATTTTTAAAGCTCAGAGCACAAGGGCTCATGGGAGACTCACTCTGGTCCACGGGGGCTCATGGAGATCGGGTTCACAGACAGGTCACAGACAGTCTCTACTCCCCTCCCCTCTCTCTCTCTCTCTCTCTTCTCTCCCTCCCTTTTCTCCCCCTCTCTTCTCTTTAGTTCTCCTCTCTCTACTATTTTTCCACTTTCACTTCTCCATTTATTCCAACGCTGACCTGTCTCTCTCTCCCTCTCTCTCTCTAACTAACTCTCTCTCCTTCCTCTCCATCTTCCCCTCTCTTTCTCTCTCGCCCTCCTCTCAATCTCACTCTCTTTCTCTCCTGTTTTTCTGTCTCCTTCCTCTCAATTTCCATCTCTCTCTCTCCCTCCTCTCTCTCCACCGCCTTTGTCACTCCACTCTCTCCCTCCTCTCTTTCTCTCTCCCTCTCTCTTTCTCTAACTATCTCTCTCTCCCTCCTCTTAATCTCACCCTCTTTCTCTCCCCTCTTTCTCTCTCTCCCTCCTTTCAATCTCACCCTCTTTCTCTCTCTCCTTCCTCTCAATATCTCTCTCTCTCTCTCCTTCCTCCTCCTCTCTCTCCACCGCCTCTGTCACTCCTCTTTCTCCCTCTCCTCTCTCTTTCTCTCTCTCCCTCCTCTCTCTCGTTTCCCCCGCCTCTGTCTCTCCTCTCTTTCTCTCTCTTCTCCTTTCTTTCTCTCTCCCCCTCTCCTCGCTCTCCCTCCCTCTCCGTCTGTCTCTCTTCTTCTTTCCCACTCGTTCCACCACTGCCCCTTCTCTCTCTCTCTCTCTTTCTTCTCCTCCTTCCCTCCTCTCATCCGCCCGTCTATTCCCCTTACTTCACTTATCCTTCTTTTCTCCACCTCTCTCTCTCTCCATCACTACTGTTTTAATCTTCAAAAACAGACATTCTTACTGTGACCGGGATCGCCTTTCCACAGACCTGACCTGTAACTTGACACGTTTGAAACCATACTGCGAAACGTTGCAGTAACAAGCATGTGAAAAGTTACACATTGCGCCTTTCTGTACTGTATTTTTGATCTTTTACGGCGATACAGTGAACTTTCAGTGGCGTAGTGGTGGTGCTCCTGTTCCCATGGCGACGAGACAGCTTGTTTTATCCATAAAGGAGGTAACTGCTCAGAGCGACAGAGCAGCCGTCGGAGTGGAGCTGTACTCGCTGGATTTACCGTTTCCCTCTCTCGAAAAGAGAAACGGCGAAAGCGTCACAACAGCAAAAAAAAAAAAACGACAAAAAAAATCTGACTTCGGTTAAATTCCGTCCAAAAAAAAAAAAGCTCAGACTGATTCCCTACGAAAAAGTATGAAACAGTTGTTCTTCTACTCTTTTTATAAAAACAAATATGACACTAAGGCCCCGTCCACACTAGTGCGTATTCGAGTCGTTTTCGTTGTGGGTGCAGTGTTCGTTCGCTGTAATCCGATCGAAAACGGCTCCAGACACGGAACGATGTGGTGCCGCCAGCTCCCACGAATTCATTCGAGTACAGATCTGATCCGGCACTGTGATAGGCTGATGTAGTTCTATGCGCCGTGAAGTAGCTAATTCAGCGCCAAAACGCTAAGAGGCTAGAAAATATGTCCATTCATATAAACATTCTATGTGTATGATCGTACGCATAGACCGTATAATCTCGGAAAACCATCTCCAATGCAACAGAAATACAGAACAGACTCACCATCAGCAGAACATCCCTTTCTCAGAACACAGAAAGATCACTCATATTCCACTGAGTCATGTTGTTTAGTACGACAGAAGTTGAACCGCATCAGCGCAAAAGGAGTAAGCTGTTTTTTGTCATGCAGATTTAAGTTTTGTTTCTGTAAAATGTAAACAAAAATGCTCAAAGCTGTGTGGATACGGAAGGATTGTGGTCAGTCGTCACTCTGAGCCGCCGTGCTCGTCTTAAAATCCAGTTTTACGCTAAGTAACAACTGAACCTCGTCATCGGTCCACGAAAAGACTGTTTTTGCCCTTCTCCCTCGGCTCAATATCAGCTGCTGCAACTTCAGACTTACTTGTTTTTACTGCTCACGTGACGTCGGGATGTCGTGAAGACGTGACACCAGCCTATCACGTGACGAGCGCTTCAGGTGGTTTTGCGCTTCTGTGTGGACAAGGAACGCTTTGATTGCGGATACAGAAATGACATGTGTGGACGCAGATCGTTTCCGATATGGCGTCCACACACGTCGGTGATACACGGATCCGTTTGAGTGTAAACGGGGTCTAATTGGTTTGTTTTGGTTCGTCTTTGGTCTTGACCCAAACCATAACTGGCCATTAATTGTTCTGAATTAAATATTTCTGAATTAAAATATAGAAATGTAGAAAATAATAATTCTGAATTGAGGTTTACATGGAAAACATGTTAAATTGTCTTTATTTAATTCCACTCAGCGTCTTAGTGTGGGGAAGGGTTCTGATTGGACAGAGACACAAACATATTTAAATTGACCAGAAGAAAACACACACTTCAGCTGCTGCTGGCTTTTCTGTCATCTCGGTTTGTCGTTACGCCACGGACACAAACATGATCCAAACTTTTATCGCAGTGGTTCTGATGATAATTGCACAGCAGCTGGAGAATTCTCTCATCACGCTTTACATCTGTGAGCTGAGGAGGAGAAGGGAAGAGTGTCGGAGAAGGAGGAAGAAGACAAACTGAGTGTGAGGCTGCTCTACCTCAGCCCACTCCCACATCCCGCTCACAAATCCAAAGAGACGTGGATGAAAGTCCGAAGCCAGGACTGGTGGAGCCGGATCATCCGTTTGTAGTCCTGTTCTAGTACTGGTGTAATTATGGTCTAGTCCTGGCTTAGTGTTGGTTTATTCCAGGTCTAGGTCTGATCTAGTTCTAAATTATTCTGGTCTAGTTCTGGTCTAGTCCAGGTCTAGCTCCAGTTAAACCCTGGCATAGCCCTGGTCTAGCCCTAGTTTAGTCCCAGTCTAGTCTCCGTGAAGCCCTGGTCTAGCCCTGGTCTAGTCCCGGTCTAGCTCCAGTTAAGCCCTTGCATAGCCCTGGTCTAGCCCTGGTCTAATCCTGCTCTAGTCTTAATCTAGTCCAAATCTAGCCGCTGTTAAACCCTGACATAGCCCTGGTTAAGCAATGGTCTAGTCCTGGCCTAGTCCCGGTCTAGCCCCAATTAAGCCCTGGCGTAGACCTGGTCTAGCCCTGGTCAAGCTCTACTCCAGATCTAGCCCTGGCATAGCCGTGACATAGCCCTGGTTTAGTCCAGGTCTAGTCCGGGTCTAGTCCAGGTCTAGCCCTAGTCTAGTCCTTGTCTAGCCCTGGCATAGCCCTGGTCTAACCCTGGTCTTGTCCGGGTCCAGTCCTGGTCTAGTCCTGGTCTAGCCCTGGTCTTGCCCTGGTCTAGCCCTGGTCTAGCCCTGGTCTAGTCTTGGTCTAGTCTTGGTCTAGTCCTGGTCTAGTCCTGGTCTAGTCCTGGTCTAGTCTTGGTCTAGTCCTGGTCTAGTTCTGGTCTAGCTCGGGTCTAGCCCTGGTCTAGCCCTAGTCTAGTCCTGGTCTAGTCCTGGTCTAGTCCTGGTCTAAGTCTAACCCTGGCCTAGCTCTGGTCTAGTCCCGGCCTAGCTCCAGTTAAGCCCTGGTCCAGTCCTGGTCCAGTCCTGGTCCAGTCCTGGTCCAGTCCTGGTCCAGTCCTGGTCCAGTCCTGGTCCAGTCCTGGTCTAGGCCTGGTCCAGTCCTGGTCTCGTCGTGGAGTGTGTGTGAGATCAGGACGACTGTGAGCACATAAAGATGATTGAAGTGTTTTTAACGCGTGTCTGTGCTCCATATGTTTTCTCCATACTGTCTACATCTCTATATTACAGCACATTATAAAACCATCTCCCCGTCGCATCTGCAGTCCAAGAGCCAAAAGCAAAACTAAAACAACACAACGGGAACGATTCATTACGGTGAACTCCGGTTTCCATCCTCCACAGATCGTAAATTATAGATAAAAGTGTCATTAGATTTTTAATGCAAAGTTGAAGTTTGGTTCGCAGCTTCGAGGCACAACAACAGACACAGAAACGGCTCAGGTTAAGAAGGAAAACGGAGAATTACTGAAGATTTGACTCATAACCGCAGGCGCAATTTTTACATTATGATCCATGGTGATGAAAATATAGTAGAAAGTGAAGAGAAGCGGGTGCTGTTCATCAGAAAAGTTGCGTAGTGTACCTTTAAAGAAGCCATTTTGTGTTTGTTTCTGAAATATATTTATAATTTATGACACATGTGGATCATAAAGTTAGAATCTGAACATTTTGAAAAAGCCTATGTTGTGCTATTTTCTGATCCATGTCAGGACTAAAACTGGACCAGGACTACAACTGGACCAGGACTACAACTGGACCAGGACTACAACTCAACTACACTAGGATTAGAACTGGACCAAGACTACAGTTGGACCACTTCAGTTGTAATCCTCTGCTCAAAAAATGTATTTTTCTCTCAAAACGAAAACACTCTGTTCTACTTTGTGATGTCATGTGGTAATACAGGAAGTGCTCTGCTGTGTTTTTAAACTCCTTACACCTTCATAGAATAATTTGGATTATTTCAGATCTAGAATTGCCAACAGAAGCATTCTGAGATGTAGACAGACTAGTAATAAATGGTTACTCAAAAATGTGTGAATGAAACAAAACTCCAGGTCTGTTTTTGAGGAGATAACAAATTCTGACATGACTTAAAGCTCACAAAAGTTCATTTTACATCACACAGGACCTTCAGATCACAATTTTCAAACTGCGATGATCAACGGAAGCCGAAGTCTCACCGTAAACATCATCACAACAAAGAGTCGGCACCTCTGATGGATAGCCGCATCCATTTCTATTTCCATTTGTACAAACATTTTTAACTAAATAAAATCAGAGAATGAAGTAAGTACAGAGCTGTGGGCGTGTACCTGGGATAGATCGACAAAACTGTATCTTGAAAATAAATGATTAAAGATTACACAAACATGCAGGAATCACTCCAAATACAACTCTGGGTGAGTAAAGACGAACGGGAAACAAGTGTAACATGGTGAAAAGTACCAAGATAAAGTAGAAGTAGAAATATATGGCCGAGCGAGTTTGAAAAAAAGATCTCATTCTGATTTTTTTTGGACAAATATTGTGATTGGATTAGATGAAACTAATAGAAGAAACACATTTTAGAACATGTTTATACAGGGTTAGAAATGAGCAGAATTTATGATTTGTTTAGGAAATTCTTGTACTTAAAGGAGTATTGTGTAACTTTTCTATTGCTATTGCTTTGTCTGGAATATTTCACAGTATGTCATTAAACCTTTCTTTCATCATGGAGACCAAACCAGACCAAGTTACAGGTCAGATCTGTGGAGAGGCGACCCCGCTCACAGTCAGAATGTTTGTTTTTCTAGGTATTTTTAAGCTATAAAACCACCTGTATTTGAATATATGTAAAGTAAAGTAGAGCTGTTTAAT
The DNA here is from genome assembly GCF_026225935.1 of Boleophthalmus pectinirostris. Classification (NCBI taxonomy): domain Eukaryota; kingdom Metazoa; phylum Chordata; class Actinopteri; order Gobiiformes; family Gobiidae; genus Boleophthalmus; species Boleophthalmus pectinirostris. The sequence goes on from NW_026571207.1 coordinate 34,334,685, forward strand.
GTCAAGCAATGACAATGACGGATCCCCAACCGAAAAGTTACACAGTGCAGCTTTATGTGCGTCCATTTTGATTTTAGCAGCGTGTAGGAGCCTGTCTGTACCACACAGGTTGAGTGGTGTGTTCTTGGCACAGGCCACTCCTCTGCTCTTTACAAAAACATAAGTCTTAAACTCACGGCTCTGCTCTGGGTCACGTTCAGAGCAGCTGCAGTGGAAAACCTATAGACCTCGTCACCACGTCACCTCCACAAACACAGACCCCAGCCGCTGTGAGTGCGGTGCCTGATAATGTTCCACTGTGGCATTAGGAGGTATGGGACTTCTATAGGTCTATGTTTACTACCACTCTTCAAGAGATCCTGTTATGCATAATTATATTTTTAGCTTCCTACCATGTTATATACAGTGTTGGGAAGGTTACTTTTAAAATGTATTCCCCTACAGATTACAGATTACATACACCAAAATGTAGTTTGTAACAGAATCCATTAAATCACTTACTAAGTGAGTAACATAATCTGAAAATTTTGGATTACTTGATTTGTTGTAGAGAAGCAAAGACGAGGAAATCTTCACATAAGATGTTTTGTCTGCTAAAAGAAAATAAAAAGCCCAGACTTTACTGAACCAAATTAAACATATTATTGATACAAGACAAGGAGATACGGTCCACACAGCATGGTTTAGTCCTGTTAAATCCTGTTTGAGACATAGTTTAGACCTGGTTTAGTCCTGTTAAATCCTGTTTGAGACATAGTTTAGACTTGGTTTAGTCCTTGTTTAGACCTGGTTTAGACCTGGTTTTAGTCCTGGTTTAGACCTGGTTTAGACTTGATTTAGACCTGGTTTTAGTCCTGGTTTAGACCTGGTTTTAGTCCTGATTTAGACCTGGTTTAGACCTGGTTTTAATCCTGGTTTAGTCCTAGTTTAGACCTGGTTTGGACCTGGTTTTAGACCTGGTTTAGACCTGGTTTAGACCTGGTTTAGACCTGGTTTTAGACCTGGTTTAGACCTGGTTTAGACCTGGTTTTAGTCCTGATTTAGACCTGGTTTAGACCTGGTTTAGACCTGGTTTTAATCCTGGTTTAGTCCTAGTTTAGACCTGGTTTGGACCTGGTTTTAGACCTGGTTTAGACCTGGTTTTAGACCTGGTTTAGACCTGGTTTAGACCTGGTTTGGACTTGATTTAGTGTCCGGCAATGAGTGGAATAACCAAAAAAAAAAAAAAAAAGGGAATATAGCACAAATTGTGAAAACAGGAAAATACCGCCGTGTAATCCATTTATTTCAACAAAGTAACTGTAATCCAATTACCACTCACTGAAACAGTAACTGTAACTGAATACAGTTACTCATAATTTGTACTCTGATTACGTAACTGCAGTACATGTAATCTGTTACTCCCCAACACTGGTTATAGCATTACACCCACGTGAAAAACATCCATGCATGTTTGAGTAATTTAGCAATCTCCCCTATTCGAACCATTACAGTTAGTTGTAATATTCTCTGCAGTGCTCATGGTGCCTTTGATTATCTAAACATCTCCCATTCGAATCTCGGATATGATAGAAGGGTTTTATTATGTTTAGCGGACAAATCGTATATATGAATGGACATAGCTAATGCACTAGCCGCCCCACTCCGGTTTCACGTGTCTGACTCGAAGAAAAACGTTGACGCCAACCAGAAAGCTGTTATTGTTGTTGTTTATCTTCTTTTAGCGACTCTAGGGACGTTTAACAACACCCTTTTAAAACAAGTCTGTGTTCAGTATGGTCTCAACACAAGACCGACCACCACAACACCAACTACCACAACAACACCAACTACCACAACAACAACTACCACAACACCAACTACCACAACACCAACAACCAACAACACAACAACCACAACACCAACTACCACAACACCAACTACCACAACAACAACAACCACAACAACAACAACCACAACACCAACTACCACAACACCAACAACCACAACACCAACAACCACAACAACAACTACCACAACACCAACTACCTCAACACCAACTACCACAACAACAACTACCACAACACCAACTACCACAACAACAACAACCACAACAACAACTACCACAACACCACTACCACAACAACACAACACCAACAACAACCACAACAAACCACAACACCAACTACACAACAACAACAACCACAACAACAACAACCAACAACACCAACAACACCAACACACACCAACAACCACAACACCAACAACCACAACAACAACTACACAACACCACAACACTCAAACACAAACAACACCACAACAACAACTACCACAACACCAACTACCACAACAACAACAACCACAACAACAACTACCACAACACCAACTACCACAACAACAACAACCACAACAACAACAACCACAACACCAACAACCACAACACCGACTACCACAACACCAACTACCACAACATCAACTACCACCACACCAACCACCACAACACTGTCACCACAACACCGACTACCACAACATCAACTACCACCACACCAACCACCACAACACTGTCACCACTACTACACAACACCGACTACTACAACACCGACTACTGCAACACCGACCACCACAACACCGGCCACCAAAACACTGACTACTATAACACCGACCACCACAACACCAACTACCACAACAACAACCACCACAACAACGACCACCACATCACCGCAGCACCAACTTCCACAACACTGACCATCACAACACTGAGTACCACGACACTGACTACTACAACATCGACCACCACAACACCAACTACCACAACAACAACCATCACAACACTGACTACCACAACACCGTCACCACGACACCGACTACTGCAACGCTGACCACCACAACACCGACCACCACGACACCGACCACCACGACACTGACTACTACAACACCGACCACCACGACACCGACTACTATGACACCGACCACCACGACACCGACCACCACGACACTGACTACCACAATGACCACCACATCATCGCAGCACCAACTTCCACAACACTGACCAACATGACACCGACCACCACGACACCGACTACTATGACACCGAACACCACAACACCGACCAGCACGACACCGACCACCACGACACCGACTACCACAACAAAGACCACCACAACACTGTCACCACGACACCGACCACCACACCGACTACCACGACACCGACCACCACAACAACGACCACCACAACACTGTCACCACGACACCAACCACCACAACACCGACTACCATGACACCAACCACCATACCCACAGGCAGTGGTACAAATGCAGTAAGGTACTGCAGTAATATGAGTGACACAAATTGTCATTTAAACCACCAAAGCTCCAAACACAATGAAAACAGTTCATATTTAAAAGTGACACTGGGTGCACCCAGCTTGAATTCTATCTCTGAATCCTTGCTGGGTCTCGTCTGAGTTCTACCGAGTTCTGCATTTCTAGGAAAAGGGTCATGTCAGTGCATGTCGCCAGGCAACGTCCTTGGGCCTCCGAGTTGGATGGATAATTGAACACACCATCAGTCCACAAGCCTAAATCATCCATATTTACACATGACAGTTCTACAGAAATATACAAAAATGCACTACAAAGCAGGATTCACACTGATTGTGCTGTCAAATTGAGAATGAGTTAGCACAGAGAGCGAAAACAATAAAAGGTAACATGGTGATCTAAATATATGTTAGCAGTTAATTCCCCACAGAATAAAATACACCCTCTTTAAAGTCGCTGTATTACATGAAAGTAACTTTTGTGAGCTTTAAGACATATTAGAATGTTATTACCTTGTGTTGTTTTTTTAAATTTAATTCACATGTTTGATTAGCACTTTATTATTAGTCTGTCTACATCTTTAAAGCTCAAAATGTTCTTTTAGTTTTAGTTCAGTCGAGATTTGGCAATTCCAGGACTGAAATCATCCAAATGAACTCAGTGAAGGTGTGTGGAGTTTAAAAACACAGTGGAGCACTTCCTGTTTTATCACATGACATCACGAGGTGGAACAGAGTGTTTTCAGTTTGAGAGAAGAACTCAGCCTAAATATACAGGATTTGTGTGTTAAATGTTAAATGTGTGAATGTTACAAAACACAACTCCAGGTCTGTTTATGTTGAGGAAACTACATTAACAGAGATCGGAAAATATAACTAAACCTGGATTAAAGCTTGGACGCAGACTGGTGCTGTACAGAAAATGCTAACACAAGTTCACAGTGGAGTTGAGCCTGTAGTGATTGAACGGTGCCTACATGTGTACTCAGGTTGTGTGTACAGTGACAGACCTATGGAACAGACTTGGCTTTAAAACCAGCCTATTTATAGAAACTATAATGAGAGTTTTCCTGTAAAGCAGAGAGGGGCTGAGTGATTTGGAAATGTAGACAAACTAATAATTCAGCGTTACTCAAACATGTGTGAATGAAAGAAAACACAACTCCAGGTCCGTTTTTGAGGAGGTAACAACATTCTAACATGTCTAAAAGCACTCAAGAGTCAGTTTTGTTTATATAGGACCTTTAAGTCATTTTAGATCAACATTTTGGTTTGAAACGAACAAAGTGTAAAATCATAATGTGTGTGTTTGGATCACAGATTTTTAGTAGTTTTGTCTTTAAACGTGAATATTTCAAATTGAAAAACGGTGCCCACATGTGTACTCAGGTTGTGTGTGCGCAGTGACAGACGTACGGAACAGGTCCTATTTATAGAAACGACAGAGAGTTTTCCCTTAAAGCAGAGAGGGGCTGAGTGAAGGTCTCACACGCTCTCATCATGCAGACTAAAGAGACGCTGTTTGCATGGAGACAATGGGGACACCTATGACTTTTTAAGTGCATATACCAGGGTCACACTTTGAGGTAAGATAGGTTGACCAGACGGCCTCTTTTTCCCGGAAATGTCTACCTTGTGGGACCCAAAAATTCCCAGCAATTTCCCCAAACGTCCAGGATTTTGACTCTATCATTTAACAGTTTTGAGTAACTACATATCATAGTTTTGAGTGACTAAATATCATAGTTTTGAGTGACTAAATATCATAGTTTTGAGTGAGTACATATCATAGTTTTGAGTAACTACATATCATGGTTTTAAGTAACTACATATCATAGTTTTGAGTGACTAAATATCATAGTTTTGAGTGAATAAACATCATAGTTTTGAGTGACTAAATATCATAGTTTTGAGTGAATAAACATCATAGTTTTGAGTGACTAAATATCATAGTTTTGAGTGACTAAATATCATAGGTTTTGAGTGACTAAATATCATAGTTTTGAATGAATAAACATCATAGTTTTGAGTGACTAAATATCATAGTTTTGAGTAACTACATATCATGGTTTTAAGTAACTACAGATCATAGTTTTGAGTGACTAAATATCATAGTTTTGAGTGACTAAATATCATAGTTTTGAGTGACTAAATATCATAGTTTTGGCGACAGTCTTTGCTTATCTGATCAGATACTTACTTTAATCTAACCGTAAATCTAGACAACAGCTGAGCTTTTTGTTGAAAATCAAACTCCTAAACTGCTTAAATGTGCTGTTTAAATCAATTTTGTATGTGAGTTAAAACTTTTCAGTCAGTGTTTGCTGATGTGTGCATTGTGTCGCTATGGCAACTCCTACACATCCCACCTTTCGAGACCACGTAGACATGTAGAACTCTCCAGAATGATGTCACTGCAACGTATAAATGGTTACTGCCAGATAGTCTGGTCTGAAGGGAGGGAAGTGATTACATACTGTAGGTCTGGTTGCCATGTTAATGGCGTTAATTTCATAATCAGTTAATTAAGGTCATCACTTCAATTGGCCGATCGCAGTGTTCTAGCATTTTATATAGGGACTAATTATACACATAAAATAACACCACTGATTTTCTGACACTTTTTTTTTAAAGGTCACTCTTCCTCCTCTGTACCATATTCTCACTCATCTTCCTCTGTACCATATTCTCACTACAGTCCCTGCTCTGTACCATACATTGTGTTTAAATCACAAACATCTTTGGTTTTATATCTTCACAAATGCAGTCATCACCATAGTAACACTATAACAGCTGGTACTTTTGCATAATTCCCTTATTATCTTGTTAGCCATTGCTTCCAGTTTTTATATGGAAATGAACACTTACAGCTGTAGTTTTGTCTTCTACACAAACAAAGCTGCCCAAGCATCTGCCTTAAGGTTTTCAGAAGTAGAGTAGCTTTAGAATGATCTTGAGCTGTACTTTCTCACACATACATCTATTCTTTACATATATACATTCTTCTTTCACGTGCATATATTCTCTTTACAGATGAAAAATATGAATGTAAAGGAAAATAATAAGTAATGTGTGTGTGTGGGTGTGTGTGTTTGTGAGAGGATAACAAAAGTAAAAGTGCACATATGTGAGGTGAGAATGTGTGCATGTGTGAGGAGAATGTTTGTATGTGAAAGGAGAATGTATATATGTGAGTGCAAAAAATGTATGTATGTGAGTGGATAATGTATGCATGTGCGAGGAGAATGTATGTATGTGCGGAGAATGTATGTATGTGAGAGGGGAATGTATGTGAGTGTGAAAATACATGTATGAAGAGAAGAATGTATGTATGTTCAAGGAGAATGTTTATATGTGAGAGAAGAATGCATGCATTTGCGAGGAGAATGTATGTGAGTGCAAAAAATGTATGTATGTGATAGGAATGTATGTATGTATGTATGTATGTATGTATGTATGTGAGAGGAGTATGTATGTATGTATGTATGTATGTAAGAGGAGTATGTATGTATGTATGTATGTATGTATGTATGTAAAAGGAGTATGTATGTATGTATGTATGTGAGAGGAGTATGTATGTATGTAAAAGGAGTATGTATGTATGGATGTATGGATGTAAGAGGAGTATGTATGTATGTATCTATGTATGCATGTATGTATGTGTGTATGTAAGAGGAGTATGTATGTATGCATGTATGTATGTAAGAGGAGTATGTATGTATGTATGTATGCATGTATGTATGTATGTATGTAAGAGGAGTATGTATGTATGTATGCATGTATGTATGTGAGAGGAGTATGTATGTATGTATGTATGTATGTATGTATGTATGTATATATGTATGTGAGAGGAGTATGTATGTATGTGAGAGGAGTATGTATGTATGTATGTATGTAGGAGTATGTATGTATGTATGTATGTATGTATGTATGTATGTATGTGAGAGGAGTATGTATGTATGTGAGAGGAGTATGTATGTATGTATGTATGTATGTAAGAGATGTATGTATGTATGTATGTATGTAAGAGGAGTATGTATGTATGTATGTGAGTATGTATGTATGTATGTATGTATGTATGTATGTATGTATGTATGTGAGAGGTATGTATGTATGTATGTATGTATGTATGTATGTATGTATGTGAGAGGAGTATGTATGTATGTGAGAGGGCCAGAATCAATAATGTCATGTCCATGGAGAAAAGCATTTGATGGACCCTCTACCAGAAAAGTTACACACTGCAGCTTTAATATCTACATTGAGTTTGTAGTGTTAAAATGACAAACAGCCTATGCACTCATATCCAGCTGTTTACGACTTTATTCATTTCACCTCTGGCATGTTTTTGTCATTTTAAAGTTTACTTATATATTTACGGTTTTTTATCTTTGTCCGTGGAGGATTCAGTTGGAGGAAAAATAGCGGTGTAAAAATAAACGGTATCTTTTATAGTAACGTTTGTCTTCTTTATCGCGGCTGGAGAGAAAGATACACACAGACTTTTTATTTCACAAAGAGAGAGATGAAGGGGGAAGTGGTCAGGACCAAGAGGGACCAGAAAATACAGCAGTGATTTGGACAGTTTGTTTCATATTTTCATTGTCTTCACGGTGCACTGCGCAACTTTTCTGGTGGAGGGTCCGCTACCAGCTTGTCTCCATGGAGATGTTATTGCTTTGTTTGGAATGTTCCATGGTATGACTTTAAATATAACCATCGAGCACATACGGGTGTTCTATTGCTCAAAAATACATCAAATCCTTCTGTCAATAGGGGTGACTCTCCACAGATCTGACTTGCAATGTAGCAGTGTCTCCTCTCTTCCTCCAGTCTCCCAGAGCCTCTAAGCTCCCAGTATTTATACAAGTATGACAAAACATAAATACAAAGTGAATGGGTGGGTCACATGCTGAACTGGGACCAGACAGCTCCTGATCACACATGACCCACTCAGGATTGTGGGCTCAGGATGAACATGTGGACTGAAAACAATACAAGGTTATTGTACATTGGTTGGTACATTTCAAGGGGGAGAGATCTGAAAGACAGTTATTTGGTCTGATTGTATCTATCTGTAAATATTACTGACATACCCAGTGTTGGGGAGTAACAGATTACATGTACCAGAGTTACGTAATCAGAGTACAAATTATGAGTAACTGTATTCACTTACAGCTTCTATTTAAGTGAGTGGTAATTGGATTACAGATACTTGGTTGAAATAAATGGATTACACAGAGGTATTTTCCTGTTTTCACATTTTGGGCTATATCCCTTTTTTTGTTGTTGTTTTTGGTAATTCCACTCATTGCCGGACACTAAACCACATCTAAAACCAGGTCTAAACTAGGACAAAACCAGGACTAAACCAGGACTAAAACCAGGACTAAACCAGGTCTAAACCAGGTCCAAACCAGGTCTAAAACAGGATTTAACAGGACTAAACAATGCTGTGCGAACCGTGTCTCCTTGTCTTCTATCAATACTATTTTTAATTTGGTAAAGTAAACACTGGACTTTTTATTGTCTTTTAGCAGACAAAACATCTTATGTTACGATTTCCTAGTCTTTGCTTCTCTACAGCAAATCAAGTAATCCAAAATATTCAGATTAAGTTACTCACTTTAAGTAATTTAATGGATACTTCAGTGTGAACGGCCAAAGTGCATTCATCCACCTACACGTTATCAACAAGCCACAAACGTCACTATTCTGCGCTGAAGTAGGCGAAAATTGTTAATGAACTCCTGTGTCACTGAAGTGAAGCACATCACCACTCACCACTCTTGGCTCCGTCTCCACATCCACATGTTCTTTTCAACGGACGTCGCTGCCGCTGTCCCACAAAACACCACGACCAAAAACCTCGTCCTTCTCCTTCTCAATCTCCTCCTTAAAACAAGTAAGTTGTTCATGTTGTGGCTCCAGGTGCTCGTCGACTCACCAGGTCCACCTTTCTGTTTATTACTTTTCATTTTTTGGGGGGGGCACGGGAGGGTTTTTTAATTTTTTTTAAAAACGTAAAAAAAATATATAAAATAAAATAAATTAAAGAGCTATATTTTGACTCCTGTGTCCTTTTAAATATGTTGGGACTCACCTTGTGGGGGTCGTAACAAACGGCCAAAGCACATTCATCCGACCTACACGTTATCAACAAACCACAAATGTACACAAACGTTCTTCTCGCCATATAAAAATTGTTAATGAACTTCGTGTCACTGAAGCAAAGCACATCTCCACTCACCACTCTTGGCTACGTCTCCACATCCACATGTTCCTTTCAACGGACGTCGCTGCCGCTGCCCCACGAAACACCACGACCAAAAACCTCGTCCTTCTCCTTCTCAATCTTCTCCTTAAAACAAGTGAGTGGTTCATGTTCTGGCTCCGGTACGAGAGGAACTTTAAAATCTCCAGGTGCTCAATGCTGCGTCCATGTTTGGACAACTTCCGTAAACACAGAGCACGCTCGCTGCGGTTGACGTCGTCGTGTCTCCAGTGTCACATGCGGGACACTTTTGGGCCGTTTAATGTTCACACTGGAGTCACATACAAGTCGCATTTAATTGGAAATGTGAACGACCTCGCAAAAACATCGGATTTCACAAAAAAAATCCGAATTGAGGGTTGAGCCCTGCAGTCTGAACTTAGTCTCTCCTCTGACCCCAGCGCCCTAATGTGAGCTTGTGGTTAAATACTTTCTTCTGCTCCTTTGTAATAATTTATTTTTGTCTTATTGGTGGGATACGTTTTCCTGAAGTCTTATTTCCACAGCCTCCTCTGGTCTAGGAGCCGAACCCAAAACAACAGTCTATAAGATGTATTACAGCGCATTGATTCATCACAGCTCTGCTCTCCAGCTCAAACAGCCCATAATAATAAGACTCATTAATATTGCAGCACTAACTATATTTGTGTTGTGTTCGCTCCAAGGCAAAACGCAAAGGATTCAAATTGTCTAGACATTACAGAGCCACCCATCAGCCTGAACATTACCATCACTGCTCAAATAAAAGCTGCACTGTGTAACTTTTCATGTGGGTGGTCTCTGCCGGTCTCTTTATGGTGTTCTTGGTTTGCTTGGTGCTGTATTACAGGGAGAAAATGGTCATATTTAACTCGGTACAAATGTCAGTAATGTCAGTAACCTGGATTGAAGAGGTGGGTTTTTCGTTTTTCTTCATACAAATTAGATATCAGCAGCGGTGAAACGCCACTGTTACGGTTCCGAGTGTCGGGACAGGCCCGGAGGTGCAGAACTCTGCGCTCCACCGGGCGAAGAGCAGCCGACGCCCGATCGTGAGGACGCCCTGCTCCACGGGCTCGGGGTTCTCTCAGGGGCGGTCCTAGATTCCAAGTCCTAGTCCAAGATTAGTCCTGGTGTAGTCCTGATTTCGTTCTGGTTTAGTCCTGGCTTAGACCTGGTTTAGTCCTGGTTCAGCTCTAGTTTAGTTCTAGTTTAGTCCTGGCTAAGTTCTGGTTCAGCTTTGGTTTAGTCCTGGTTTAGACCTGGTTTAATCCTGGTTCAATTCTCATGGTTCAATCTTTGGTTTACTCTTGGTTTTGACCTGACTTAGTCCTGGTTCAGTTCTGATTTAGTCCTGGCTTATTCCTGGTTCAGCTCTGGTTCAATTCTGGTTTAATCCTGGTTTAGTCCTGATTCAGTTCTCCTGGTTCAATCTTTGGTTTACTCTTGGTTTTGACCTGACTTAGTCCTGGTTCAGTTCTGATTTAGTCCTGGCTTAGTCCTGGTTCAGCTCTGGTTCAATTCTGGTTTAGTCCTGGTTTAATCCTGGTTTAGTCCTGATTCAGTTCTCCTGGTTCAATCTTTGGTTTACTCCTGGTTTTAACCTGATTTAGTCCTGCTTCATTTCTGGTTCAGTTCTGATTTAGTCCTGGTTTAGTCCTGGTTCAGTCCTGGTTCAGCTCTGGTTCAGTTCTGGTTTAGTCCTGGTTTAGTCCTGGTTTAGTGTTGGTTCAGTTCTGATTTAGTCCTGGTTTAGACCTTGCTTAATCCTGGTTTAGTCCTGGTTCAGTCCATATACGGCGCAAAAGTTTGGCGTCTTCGCACAGTTATTTTGGTGAGAGTATCTTAAAGTACTGCAGTAGTCATGTAATGTAACAAATTACTTTGAAACGAGAGTAATAATGCATTACACTTTTGAAGTAACTTGCCCAAAAGTGATGTTCTACTATATGACAAAATGTATTCATTACACAAGATTTTACTTTGAGAGGACCTGGTTTAGTCCTGTTTTAGTCTCGGGTTAGTCCTTATTTAGTCTTGTTTTAGTCTAACCACAGCGAGATGGATTCCTGTGATATTTGTGAGTTCACAGACTCATGTGAACTCATCTGGTCGGACTCCCGCCGTTGTGATTGGGTCAGGGCCACCCGAGGTCCAGACCAATCACAGAGCAGCGTTGTGGTTTGGGCGGAACCAAAGGTAAAGCGCCCGAGTGAACCAAAACAAACGACGCAGACAGACTTCAGCCTGATAAGAAAGGCAGACTGTTTTGTTTGTGAAAAATGCGCTGTTCTTGCACTTCGCTTCAGTTTTGCTCTGATTTAGTCCTGTTTTTTAGTCCTGATTAATTTTTTAGTCCTGATCAAATGCAGCTCTTCTTGGACATTCCCAGTCTGCAGTGGTCCTGGTTCAGTCCTAGTTTAGTCCTAGTTTCATCCTGATTTGACACAGTTCTTTTTAACAGTTTCCAGTCTGCAGTGGCCAGTATCTATCAGACCTATTACAATTCTCATTTAGTCCTGGTGTAGTCCTGGTTTAGTCCTGGTTTAGTATAGATTTAGTCCAGTTTCAGCCCTGGATCAGTCCTGGTTCAGCCTTGGTTTAGTCCCTAGTTTAGTCCCTGGTTCCTTCCTGGTTTCAGCCCTGCTTCAGCCCTGGCTCAGGCCTGTTTAGTCCTGGATCAGCCTTGGCTTATTCCCTGCTACAGACCTGGTTCAGTCCTGGTTTATTCCCTAGTTTAGTCCTTGTTTCACCTCTGGTTCAGCCTGGTTTAGTCCTGGTTCAGCCTTAGTTTTGTCCCTGGTTTCAGCCCTGGTTTAGTCCCTGGTTCAGTCCTGGTTTAGTCCCTGGTTCAGTCCTGGTTTAGTCCCTGGTTCAGCCTTGGTTTATCCCTGGTTCAGTCCTGGTTTAGTCCCTGGTTTAGTCCCTGATTCAGCCCTGGTTTAGTCCCTGGTTCAGTCCTGGTTTAGTCCCTGATTCAGTCCTGGTTTAGTCCCTGGTTCAGTCCTGGTTTAGTCCCTGGTTCAGCCTTAGTTTTGTCCCTGGTTTAGTCCCTGGTTCAGTCCTGGTTTAGTCCCTGGTTCAGTCCTGATTTAGTCCCTGATTCAGTCCTGGTTTAGTCCCTGGTTCAGCCTTGGTTTATCCCTGGTTCAGTCCCTGGTTTAGCCCTGGTTTAGTCCCTGGTTTAGTCCCTGATTCAGCCCTGGTTTAGTCCCTGGTTCAGTCCTGGTTTAGTCCCTGATTCAGTCCTGGTTTAGTCCCTGGTTCAGTCTGGTTTAGTCCCTGGTTCAGCCTTAGTTTTGTCCCTGGTTTAGTCCCTGGTTCAGCCCTGTTTAGTCCCTGGTTCAGTCCTGGTTTAGTCCCTGGTTCAGTCCTGGTTCAGTCCTGGTTTAGTCCTGGTTTAGTCCCTGGTTCAGTCCTGGTTTAGTCCCTGGTTCAGTCCTGGTTTAGTCCCTGGTTCAGTCCTGGTTTAGTCCCTGGTTCAGTCCTGGTTTAGTCCCTGGTTCAGTCCCTGGTTTAGTCCCTGGTTCAGCCTGGTTTAGTCCCTGGTTCAGTCCTGGTTTAGTCCCTGGTTTAGTCCCTGGTTTAGTCCTGGTTCAGCCCTAGTTTAGTCCCTGGTTCAGTCCTGGTTTAGTCCCTGGTTCAGTCCTGGTTTAGTCCTGGTTCAGTCCTGGTTTAGTCCCTGGTTCAGTCCTGGTTTAGTCCCTGGTTCAGTCCTGGTTTAGTCCTGGTTTAGTCCCTGGTTTATTCCCTCGTTCAGCCCTTTTTTAGTCCCTAGTTTAGTCCCTGGATCAACCCTGGTTTCAGCCCTGGTCAGTCCTGGTTTAGTCCCTGGTTCAGTCCTGGTTTAGTCCCTGGTTCAGTCCTGGTTTAGTCCCTGGTTCAGTCCTGGTTTAGTCCCTGGTTCAGTCCTGGTTTAGTCCCTGGTCCAGTCCTGGTTTAGTCCCTGGTTCAGTCCTGGTTTAGTCCTGGTTCAGCCTGGTTTAGTCCCTGGTCCAGTCCTGGTTTAGTCCCTGGTCCAGTCCTGGTTCAGCCCTGGTCCAGTCCTGGTTTAGTCCCTGGTCCAGTCCTGGTTCAGTCCTGGTCCAGTCCTGGTTTCATCCTGATTGATTTCTGACGCTGTTCTGTTGGACATTCCCGTCTGCCGGGGTCAGTATCCGTCACCGTCTATAGCGAAGCCTCGGTGACACGTGTTTGCGCTGTGATATTTCGCGGGGTAAATCTGAGAAAGCGACTCGCGGCGGTTCATAAAGTTGTCCCTCGTAAACCTCGGTGTTTTTGTTGACGTTTCATGATTTTCGGTCTCAGCTGCAGATGACGAATGCCCCCTGTCTTTGCCGTGTTGTCTGTCGGCGTGGTGAAAAATGGTTTAATATGTGAGGGAGAATGGAGTCTGGAGCTGCCTCTCACTGTTCTCCACCTTCTGCTCAGTCTGGCTCTCCTCCCAAAACAACCTCCTCCGTGACAGCTTTAATCATTCTGAGGCCGTGCTGGTCCAGCTCTACAGCCATGTGTTTTTATAGCAACAAGATACAAGAAAAAGCTCCAGACAAATCTAAAGCTAAGTGGTGTAGTGTAAAGACGCTCGACCTGATTCTTAAAATGTGAAAAACAGAAGTCATTCATTTTGATTTTGGCCAGAGTTACTCCTCTTTTACCTTATGCATTCCGAGCATTCTAATTATCAGTGGTGGAAGAAGTACTCAGTTGTGTTACTTAAGTTAAAGTACAGATATTGGAGCAAAAAAAACGAATGTAAAAGTAAAACAAAATCAAAAAACAAATCCCGAAAATCTTAGAGGTGCATGGTGTAACTGTACCGGTGGAGAGTCCGCAGTGTTGGGCAGTAACAGATTACATGTACCAGAGTTATGTAATCAGAGTACAAATTATGAGTAACTGTATTCAGTTACAGTTACTGTTTCAGTGAGTGGTAATTGGATTACAGTTACTTTGTTGAAATAAATGGATTACATGGTGGTATTTTCCTGTTTTTACATTTTGGGCTAAACCAGGATTAAACCAGGTCTAAACCAGGACTAAACCAGGTCTAAACCAGGTCTAAACAAGGTCTAAACAAGGTCTAAAGCAGATCTAAACCAGGATTAACACAGGTCTAAATGAGGTCTAAACCTGGACTAAACCAGGACTAAACCAGGTCTAAAACAGGATTTAACAGGACTAAATCCTGCTGTGCGGACTGTGTCTCCTCTTCTTCTATCAATAATATTTTTAATTTGGTTCAGTAAAGTCTGGGCTTTTTATTTTCTTGTAGCAGACAAAACTTCTTATGTGAAGATTTCCTCGTCTTTGCTTCTCTACAGCAAATCAAGTAATCCAAAGTATTCAGATTACATTACTCACTTTAAGTAATTTAATTGATTACGTTACAAACTACATTCTGGGATGTGTAATCTGTAATCTGTAGGGGATTACATTTTAAAAGGGACCTTTCCAACACTGAGAGTCCGTCAAACTTTTTTCTCCTTGGAGTTACTTGTTTTTGTTTGTTTTGTCTGGAATGTTTCACAGTATGGCATTAAACCTTTCTATCTTCATGGAGACTTGACCAGACCAGACCAAGTTACAGATCAGATCTGTGGAGAGGCGACCCCACTCACAGTCAGAATGCTGTTTTTCTAGGTGTTTTTGAGCTATAAAATTGAATCAACTTTTGGTAGAGCCGTTTAATGTATTATACTATAATACTGGAGCAAAGAAATACTCAAGTAAAAGTATCACATGACACAATCTACTTGAGTATTACTTAAGTACTGGTACATAGCTTTTCCACCTTCAAGGCACCTTCAACGATCTTTACAGCAAAGAACCACTCACCCTTTCACACATCAGTGTACACACACACTGGGGGTGGTGGGTTAAGTGTCTTGCCCAAGGACACAGCAACAGTATTCATCTGTGGAATCACACCACCAACCTGTGGGTCAGTGGGTCTGACTACTATTACTACTACTACTACTATTACTACTACTGCTGAAACTACTACTATTGATACTACTACTACTGATACTATTACTACTGATACTACTACTACTACTACTATTACTGCTACTACTGTCACTACTACTGCTATTATTACTATCACTGTTACTGCTACTACTATTACTCCTCCTACTACTTCTACTATTACTGCTACTACTACTTTTACTGCTACTACTACTACTACTACTATTACTACTACTCCTACTAATGCTACTACTACTACTACTGCTGCTGCTGCTGCTGCTACTACTACTACTACTACTACTATTACTACTACTCCTACTACTGCTACTCCCTCCTACCTACTACTACTACTACTACTACTACTACTACTACTACTACTACTACTACTACTATTACTGCTACTACTACTACTATTACTCCTACTACTACTGCTAATACTGCTACTACTGTTACTACTACTACTATTACTGCTACTACTATCACTGTTACTGCTACTGCTATTATTACTGCTACCTCTACTCTTATCTCTATTACAGCTTCTATTGCTACTACCACAACTACTGCTACTACTACTACTACTACTACTACTACTAACACTACTACTAGTACTATTACTGCTACTGCTACTACTACTATTACTACTACTACTACTAGAACTATTACTGCTACTACTACTGCTGCTACTACTATTATTACTGCTTCGACTACTACTACTTGATAATAATCATAGTTATAAACTTTGTGTTTGTGAGTGGAGCAGGATTGTGTGTACTGTCAGTGGGGCCAATCCTGTCTCCTCTCTTTTGTTCACAAATAAATTCGAAATCGTCAAAGTGAAAAACAAAAAGCACAAAGTTCATGAAAAACACAAAATTATTTTGTCAGTGCCACAAAAGTTCCTGTTTGTTTCCTGTGAGCCGTGTCTCCAGTTGTATTTAAACTCACTGAAAGAGACATTGATTTTAGTTGTATTTTTAATTTGGACGTCTGCTTCAAACTCATCAACAAAATGAAGATTGTGACCAGAACCAATCAAGGTCTGAACCAGGACTAGACCAAAACAAAGGGGCAAAATGTCAGGCTAATGACACACAACATGGTCATTATCCATAATAATCCAGAGCTGTTCCACAAACTCCATAATTTAGTTTTGAAGGAGCTCTATAAGGTTTGGATTCTAAATTTCTTAAACTTCTGTGTTCCCACATTCAAGATTCATGTATTCAAACCATTATTTCTTGCTTGGGTTGCCAGATTCAGTGCTGAATTCCAGTTGTTTTAGGGCGTACTCACACGAGGACTTTAGAATCATGCTGTTCTCAAGCATGACTGCTGTGGGTTTAATGTTCCACACTTAAACCTGCACAACTGAACCGAGCCACAGCCCGATGGTGTCATCACACACCACTGTTTCTTTACATGTGCTAACACTTTTAGTGGAGAAAATAAGTCCAGCAGCAGAAATATCTATTAAATAGTGAGGCTGATGTGCGTCCTTTTATGATCCTTGCTCCTCCGTGAGTTTATGGATATAAAAACATCACGAAGCTGTGATGACAGTGGGAGATGAGAGGCAGCTAAACTTCTGTCTGTCCTTGTTGAAGGTGAGTGCAGGTTTTGTGTACATCAGCTCACCTGACAGGGATCGTATAGTAAAGTTGTGCTTGTGCTTGTACATGAGCAACAGTGTCACGCTTTAGCTCACCTCCTCCAACTGGGCCAAAGTCTCATCCTGGACACGGTTCGATTGTCCTCACGCTGGACAAACGTTCCGCTCTTTTGGGGCGATCTGTGCTTGGGCACGATTCTAAAGTCCTAGTGTGAGTGCACTCTTAAATTGTGTATGACAGATTTTTATGTAAGTATTAAAGTTGAGGATGTTTACCTGTTGCTATGGCGATGTCAGGGCAATGGCAGCAGAGCAGTGATATGTAAAAGCATTGAACAACGAGGAGCTGTGCGTTAAAACTGAATTGAGGTTTACATGGAAAACACAACAGTAGGACATTGGAATTCTTACTGACTGTGGTACAAAGTTGTTTTAAAGTGTGTGTGACAGATTTTTATGATTCTCTAATTTTGACTTAATTTGATGGGATTCTAACTATTGTAAATTCTAGTTTTACACCAGTCAAGAATTAGTTTTCAAAGGTGGAAAAGATGTTGAAACTTAAACATGATTTCACAAAATAAAGGTGTTTTCTTCTGTTTGCATTTGTCAGATAATAGTTTCTGTGTACATTAGAGGGGTTGTGTTTGGTAACAGTTATGGCATTTCTTAGTGTGATGTATTTACAACCAAAAAGTAACATTTTTTATTTAAAATTGGCCAAAAATGGTGTAATGAGTGTGAGTGTTTTTGCCAAAATCTATAAACCTATAACGTGACTGTGTTCTTTCTTTCCGCCGTAGGAAAATCAAGACCAACTACTTCATCGTGTCGCTGGCGTTCGCAGACCTGCTCGTGTCCGTCCTGGTGATGCCGTTCGGGGCCATAGAGCTGGTCCACGAGCACTGGATCTACGGAGAGACCTTCTGTTTGGTCAGGACCTCTCTGGACGTGCTCCTCACCACCGCCTCCATCCTGCACCTCTGCTGCATCGCCCTCGACAGGTAAGACGCCGCCATGTCACCACCACGACTGCGTTTTTTAAGATTCTAAAATGCAAAGACGCCAGACTCCCAGATGGAGGGGTAAGGGCCAGATTTCCCGGTCGATTACACTGTACTTTACCATGAAATTGTTATATTATTATTATTTTTTATTTTTTTTTTTTAACACATGCAAACTATGAAACAGAAGCCATGTCACAAATCATAACATCACAAGAGCTGTCACATTCAAAATGATAGACAGACAGACAGACAGACAGACAGACAGACAGACAGACAGACAGACAGACAGACAGACAGACAGACAGACAGACAGACAGACAGACAGACAGACAGACAGACAGACAGACAGACAGACAGACAGATAGACAGATAGATAGATAGATAGATAGATAGATAGATAGATAGATAGATATGCAAAGGCCGCAGAGGTTTAAGTTTACGTGTCCAAAAAGGAGTGGGAAGAACTAGAATTTATTTAATCCCACACCCTTACAGAAGAGGCAAGGCAAACTTATTTGTACAGCACTATTCATACACAAAGTAATTCAAAGTGTTTTACAGAATAAGAAATTAATTAAAATCACAAAAAAAACTATACATAAATAATCATCATAAAATTAAAAGAGAGAGACATTTAACGAGAGAGAAGAGTGCGGAAATGAAAACCTTTCAGTCATACACAGTTGAACAGAACAGTTTTGAGTCTGGGTTTAAACAGAGTCAGAGTAGAGTCTGTCTCACATGTTCAGACTGTTCCAGGTTTTAGCTGCATGAATCATGAAACTTTAGTCGTGTCTCTGGGCACCAACAGGAGGTCGGTCCCTGAGCTCCTCAGAGTGTGAGATGGTTCATGTGGCACTAACATGTCACAGATGGACTTTGGTGCTCGGGTGTGAAGACACTTGTACAAAAGCAGAGCTGCTTTAAAGACTCTGAGCCACAGGAGACAGTGCAGAGACCTGAGACCAGGACGCATGTGCTCGTACTTCCTGGTTGGAGTCAGGTAGACCTGTAGAAAAGCACTTTATAGTAATTTTAGCTATGGGCTGTGTGCAATATCTATACACTGGCATCTTAACTAAACAAGGCAGCGTGCAATTTTGATCAAATAATCCAACATCCTTTGCTTGACCTGTCTGTGATCTTGTGACTGACCAGCTCTTTGTGTCTGTCTATTTGTATTATGTGTATTGTCTGTCGGGGTGTAATTGTTTTTACTGTGATTTTTGTTTTATGATTACATCAACCTGCCTAGGGACAGCAGATGGAAATTAGTCCTTGGGCTATAATCTGGTTTAACCATATTTACCATATCATGTATAGTCCTGGTTCATTAGACCTGGTTTGTTTTTGTTCCCTATTTTCTTAAAAAAAAAAAAAGAACGAAAAGAACCCCTGGTCATTAATAATAGTAATACAAAGTAATAATCATTTGGATTAGGTGTAGTTTGCTGCTTCGGCTGGTTCGCTCTCTTACTGTTGACAGGAAATGGGCATGAAGGTGCATCTGGCTCCACTGACTCTGGCTCCGATTCACTTTGTATTGAAAAAAACATCAACCGTCTGCTGCTGTGAGCCTTATTTTGGTCTTCAAATGTTTGTATTAACCCGCTCTACATGATCCTGGTGTTCTTATTTCACAATTTTGTCAGTAAATAAATTCATAATTCTAATATGGAACTGGACTCCAAATTTGCTCCTATAACAGCCAGCCTCAGTGAGCTTCCTTTGACTGGAGTTGAACGCTGTGGGTGATGCCACACTCCCTTAGTCCACTTCTTTATACAGTCTGTGATCATGACCCAAGTGTTTTCAGAAGTGGGATGAGTATTTGACTAACTACGTTTCAAAACTACTTGAGTGATATTTTTAATGGCACCTGATTTTCTCAGTGGTCTTCCATCCAAGTACCACCAGGCCCGGCTCAGCTTCTTCAGGATCAGATTTTAACAAGTTGGTACAGACAGAGCACAGTATATTACAATAATAATAATAATACAGGACATTATACTTGGAGCTGTGTGTTCTGCAGTTTTAACGCACTGCTCTTCATCGTGCCTGGAGATTCAGCCAGATTTTTGTTGTTACATTCTGGATAATCAAGAGTTTGCACCATTTTTTTAGATATATTCATATGTATCTTATACAAGCTTATATACTTTTCGCTCTAGCTCTCACGTTAGCTCTCTCATGTCGTGGTGGTCTGCGCATGTAAACACTGCCGAACAACTGAACAAAGTGATGGATCCATACGCGGCTGTCACCTGGCGGCAGCGCGCAGTGATACAAACAGAGAGAAAATAGTGCCAAGCGATTATGAGGTCTGACTTTTTTGAGGACAATGGTTTTGTGATGCAAATATATCACTCTTTTGAAGACATATTGTTTTGAGAAGAAAAACGCTTTATTATACTGTCCCCAGCCAACTTGCCGGACTACTTTCGTCAGCACCAAAAAGGTCAGTATCTTGGCTCACCAGACGCTGTCGGGGGTAAGTCAGTGTGGATGCACGACACTGCTCATGGGGATGCCATACAGATTCATGTAAAAAAATCCGAACTATCCCTTTAATGTTTTTACATATCACTGCTCTGAGGCCATAGCCGTGACATCACCATAGCAACGGGTAAACACATCCTCAACTTTAATACTTACATAAAAATCTGTCATACACTATTTAAGAATGCACTCATATTTGAGACATTTACTGAAAGCATTTCAGATTCACGTGTGAGACATTTCAGTTTGTAGCCGTGGTATTATACAACTATGTTTAATGCTTAATAACGCACAAGTAATCCGGCAACAGCCAAATCGCTTCTTCTGTATCGTGACATGTGTCATGACATCACCATAGCAACGGGTAAACAAAAGCTCAACTGCTCTCAGGCAAATGTAGGGACCGGTTTCATTTAAAACATTGACATAACTCATATTTGAGACGTTTACAGACAGAGAACTGGCTTTATTGTGCATTTTGTTTGTTGTAAAATACAGTATCGACTCAAAAAGAGAAGATAATTATAGGAACAAGTTCACTGACAGACAGCAAAACCAGTTCTCTTCTACGGCCCGCCCGATTCTCTCTCTCTGTTTATTTATAGATATTTATTCACTGTACTGTGCTGTGTTTTGTTTCATTCACACATGTCTGAGTAACACTTTATTATTAGTCTGTTTACATCTCCAAAGCTCCAGATGCTCTGTTCCACCTTGTGATGTCATGAAGCGGTAATTATCAGGTTAACAGCTCCTTTTTAAGTTTCGTTTAGTAGAGAAAGACAATTCCAGAGCTGAAATCATCCAAAAGATTCTAGTGAACGTGTGTGTTGTTTAAAAACACACTGGAGCACTTTGTGTATTACCACATGACATCACAAGGTGGAACAGAGTGTTTTCTGTTTGCGAGACGAACTCTAGGCAGCTCCAACTACTCCAAACTACTACAGCATCTCCGAATACTGCAGTGCCAACTACTACTACTACATCTTCAACTACTGCAGCCCAAAACTACTACTACATCTTCAACTACTGCAGCCCAAACTGCTACTGCATCTCCAAATAGTATAACTGCAGCCGAAACTCCTACTACTACTGCTGCATCTCCAACTACTGCAGTACCGACTACTACTAGTACTGCATCTCCAACTACTGCAGCCCAAACTTCTACTAGTACTGCATCTCCAACTACTGCAGCCCAAACTACTACTAGTACTGCATCTCCAACTACTGCAGCCCAAACTACTACTACTACATCTCCAACTACTGCAGCCCAAACTACTACTACTGCATCTCCAAATACTGCCGTGCCAACTACTACTACTTATACTGCCCCACCTACGACTACTGCAGCCACAACTACTACTACTACTACTACTACATCTCCAACTACTGTAGTGCCTACTACTACTACATCTCCAACTACTGTAGTGCCAACTACTACTACTACATCTTCAACTACTGCAGTCCAAACTACTACTACTGCATCTTCAACTACTGTAGTGCCAACTACAACTACTACATCTCCAACTACTGCAGTCCAAACTACTACTACTGCATCTTCAACTACTGCAGCCGAAACTACTACTACTGCATCTCCAAATACTGCCATGCCAACTACTACTACTGCATCTCCAACTAATGCAGCCCAAACTACTACTACTACTGCATCTCTAAATACTGCCGTGCCAACTACTACTACTACATTTCCAACTACTGCAGCCCAAACTACTACTTACTACTGCATCTACTACATACTGCCAACTACTACTACTACATCCAACTACTGCAGCCAAACTACTACTACTACTGCATCTCAACTACTGTAGTGCCAACTACTACTACACTACTATACTAACTACTACTACTACTACAACTACTACTACTGCCAACTACAACTACTACATCTACTACAGTACTACTACTGCATCTTCAACTACTGCAGCCGAAACTACTACTACTGCATCTCCAAATACTGCCATGCCAACTACTACTACTGCATCTCCAACTAATGCAGCCCAAACTACTACTACTACTGCATCTCTAAATACTGCCGTGCCAACTACTACTACTACATTTCCAACTACTGCAGCCCAAACTACTACTACTACTGCATCTCCAACTACTGTAGTCCAAACTACTACTACTGCATCTTCAACTACTGCAGCCCCACCTATGACTACAGCAGCCACAACTACTACTACTACTACTACTACTACTACTACTACTACTACTACTACTACTACATCTACTACTACATCTCCAACTACTGTAGTGCCAACTACTACTAATGCAGCCCCACCTTCGACTACTGCAGCCACGACTACTACTACTACTACTACTACTGCATCTTTAAGCTGCATGGTTTGTGTGTAAAAATAAATAAAAAAATGTGTGAATGAAAACAAAACACAACTCCAGGTCTGTTTTTGGTGCTTGTAACAGAAATCAGAAAATAGTGTAACATGGGTCTTTTAAATTCTCACCTTTCCTCCGTTTTATGAAACCGTATAAACACTATTCCATGTTGAAATACTGTCACGCAAACAGCAACAACAACAGCTTCTACACATAAAATATAAAAGCCCATGAGGCGTTTTACCCCCAAACCATAACCTTCTCTGTCCTAAATACATTTCACAGATTTACGCAGCCCTATAGTTCAACATGACAGTTCTGTAATGCATCTCCAGGCATTAGACCGAGCCCACAGCTGCTTGGACCTTGACACTTGTGCGGTCTACGTAATGGATTTGAGGAGTGCTAAATCATGTTTTATTGTGCGCTGGAGTAAAACTGGTTATATTTAGGTCAAAGTTCACAAAAGGGCGGGTCGGTGAAGTTTCCTATAAGGAGGAGGAGCATGAACATAGAGAAGTGAGTTATGGGTCAGTGGTTCAAAGATGGAGGAGGCAAGAAGGGGCCTTTTGTCAGGGTTTTAGGGGGCCAGAATTGGACTCTCTTCCTTTTCATTTTTACTAAAGGGGGCCCATGTGAGTATTCTTGCCCCAGCCCCCCAAATTTCTGCCAAAGGGCCTGATATGCAGTATATTGTTTATAATATACCAGCACTTTTGTGGGTAGTTTTACAGTACTTTCACTTTACGTTCACATTTGTCTGATACTTAAATGTGCATTGGTCTGTCTGTGCTTGGAGATATCGTTGCTCTGTCTAGAATGTTCCACAGTATGACTTTAAACAGCTCTACCTTACATTTACTCGATTACAGGTATAGCTCAAAAATTCCTAGAAAGAGTCCCGCTCTGATCTTGCGCTGATTCAATAAACCGGTTTTGCAGAAAATGTCAGGTATGAAGACGAGCGGCTCTTGATGCTATTGTCGTTTGCGATGATTCAAAGGGTGTGTCGCTCGAAAGGAATAAATGTTGTTGACAGCTCCAGCTCCACTCCTCATCAGACGGTCTCGCCTGCTACACCGTGAGTACACACTTTTATTTATGTTGGGTTGCATTAAATGTTTTTAAAGCCTTAAAATGAGCTAGTTAATTTTAAACTCTTCACATGTATTCCTCATTAAATATTCTGGTTCTTTTCTGCTCTGTGATGAGTTTTAAGCACAGTAATGCGAGGCCACTGATTGTTTTATGTAAACATAAGTAGGCCTGTCACAAAAATTACTGCATTTACTTTTCAATATGTTTTATCGTGGGTATTTTTCTTTTTCTTTGTCTGTTGGGTGTTTCTTTCTGTATTAGATTAGACTAGATAAAATTAGATTAGATAAGATTTAAGGGTTGAATGGGTAACCTATGACTCATAAATAAATACTAAAATGTTTCATACAGCTATTGCAGCTTGTTTAATGACATTTTTTCTTTTTAATCAGTTTAAGTTTCACTTATCATTTATCATCTATATATTATTCAGCAATATGTTGCACTTCAGACTTTGTTATCATGACAGAGTATAAGGCTCATCACAGCCCTTCGTGTGTCAGTGTTAAACACCTTTTCCTTGTGCTCAGATGGATTCAGATTGTAATAAACCTTTGGAGATGGCGGCTCTGGGTCGGAGCTTCCACCTGGGCATGCTGTACGACTGCAGATCTGACAAACTCATCCCAGGTCAGTTTGAAAGAGAGGGGTCATGAGGGTCACAGAGGGGTCACAATGTGTTCATATTAAATGAGATGGTTTACACCACTACCTCATGTCTCAGATCCGTCTGTGTCTCTGTGGGTTTTTGTACCAGTGTAACAGGCACACAGACGATATACAGACCATTTTCAATGGGACTTCACTGTAACTAGGTGGAACTTTTCATTCCCTCGTTTCTGGTAGACCAAAAATGGTGACAGACATCAACACCAGCCCACTTAGCTGGCCAAAATGTTATATGTAGAGGAATTTCAGGGGTACATAGGTCTCCAGGAAGAATAGCTGATAGCTGACTGCAGAAGACTTGTAAACTGGACATCTCACATCATCATACATATATATATATATATATATATATATATATATATATATATATATATATATATATATATATATATATATATATATATATATATATATATATATATATATATATATATATATATATATTATATATTTTCTTTACAATCACTCAGGCTTTCATTATAGCAGACCCCAACATTCAGTTCTTCTACCTGTGCTCTATAATGTCTGTCTCTGTCTAACTTGTTTTAGTATAGGACTAGTATAGTATAAGACATAAGACTGAGCACATGCAACGGTATTATTTTTATTACTGATGCAGATATTTTGTTTTGTTTTCCAGGCCTGACGTTCTGGGACAGAGAGAAGTTGGACAGTGACATGAGAGTGACCCCCAAACCCAACACACAGTTTCAGATCGTGGCGTCAGACTCAGTCTCAGAGAAGGCTTCTTCACTGGGAGTGGACGCTTCTCTCAAAGCCAGCTTTCTGAGTGGACTTGTGAATGTTGGAGGCTCAGCAAAATTTCTAAAGGACAACAAAAGCTCGAAAAACAGGCCCGAGTCGCTCTGCAGTTCAAAACTACCACGGTGTTCAAAGCACTGACCATGAACCAGCTCGGAAGAGACAACATTAAGCATCACGAAGTGATTGAGAAAGGTCTGGCGACTCACGTAGTGACAGCCATCCTCTACGGCGCCCAGGCCTTCTTTGTGTTTGACCAAGAAACATCTAAAGATGAACAGGTTCAAGACATTCAGGGCAACCTGAAGGTGATGATTCAGAAAATCCCACTGATCTCTGTTGATGGAGGAGGCTCTCTGAAAATGGAGGACAAAGACAAAGAAAAAGTGAAGAAGTTCTCCTGTACTTTTTATGGAGATTTCTGTTTAGACAAAAGCCCAACAACTTTTGAAGAATCCGTCAAAGTTTATCAAGATCTCCCCACACTTCTGGGCTCCAATGGAGAGAATGCAGTCCCTGTGATGGTGCATCTGCTGCCACTCAGCAGCTTAGACTCCAGAGCATCTAAAGTGGTGCGTCAGATCAGTCTGAGGTTAGTCACTAAGGCAGAGAGCATCCTGGAGGACTTCAGGGAGCTGGACATGAGGTGTAACGATGTCTTGAAAAGTCCTGCAGGTCAGAACTTCTCACACTTTTCCAAAAAAGTCAAAACCTTCAATGCTTTGTGCTCTGAGTTCAGGCTTGGGCTTCAGGAAACACTGGCCCAAAAGCTTCCGTCGATCCGTGGAGGAGGAGAGGAGGAGGCTGCACTAGCAGCTGTATTGAAGAAAACAGTGGAGAGTCCGTTCAGCTCTCAGCGTTTGAACCAGTGGATGGACAGGGTCAGTCAAGAGGCCAACACCATTAAAGCTCTCACAAATCTGATAAAAAACACAGAAATCATCTCATCTGAAAACGTCCTCAGTGAGAAGGTTTGTGACCCAGAGAAAGCCCTGGTGTTTGTGTTTACATCTCTGGAAAGTGCAGAGCCGTACCTCAAAGAACTGGAGAATCATCTAGAAGGACTTCAAACCAATGAGTGTGAAACAGAACCCAAACCCTGGTTCAGAAATCAAGATGTGATTCAACAAATGAGACTTAAAGCAAAGCTTTTTGGTGATTTTGCAGAAGCCAACAAAGATCAGGACAAAAAGTACCTTCGGTTTCTGGCAGTGGGCTCGGCTGATGTGAATGACAAAGGTGCAACCATCCATCTTTATGAAGATGGGTTCTTCACCAGTGAGAACTTTGAGCTTCCTTCTAAACCTGGTTCTGTGACTCTGGTCAAAGCCACAGCAAACAGTGTGAGTGTGCAGTTCAGTGCTCCCTCAGTGGGAGTGGAGAACATCTGTGGATACAGAGTGGAGTTCTGTGAGAAAGGACAGGAGCAGTGGAACCAGCAGCTCCAGGCTGAAGCCGGAGAGGCCACAGTGACAGCCCTGAGCCCAAACACAGAGTACAGCTTCAGAGTAAAAGCCGTCACTCAAGTGGGTGTGGGCCCTGCTTCTCCTGACACCTGCATGAAAACTTTACCATGCAGCCCACCTCAAGGCGTCACTGCCACCTCCACCTCCTCCGAGATCTCAGTCCACTGGAAGAAACCTGCCGAGGTGGGACCAGGCGCCCAGATCCAGAAATACTTTGTGGAGTTTTCTCAGACAGGAGACGGGGATGAGTGGACGAGAGAAGCGTCTGATTCTGAGAAAAAGGTGATATCTGGACTTGAGTCTGAGACAGAGTATGCTGTCAGGGTTCTCTGCGACTGTGGAGAAGATGGAACCAGCTTAGAAAGCTCCACTGTCACCATCACCACCAAAGCAATCACATCAGCAAGACAACATGTAAAAAATATGTATTTGGTAAAGAAAGTCAGAAAGAAGCAAAATGTCGTATAATGACTTGCAGGGTCTGGGAAGACCATTGTGATTAACGCCACGATCCGCCCCGTCCTGGTCAGAGTCAAATAGACTGACTGGTTTCAATTTAAACAAAACGAGAAAGACAAGACTTCTGAGACAGGCATGTAATATGTAAACCACCAGGAGAGATTCCAGGTCGACTTCTCACTCATCATCACCAATACTCCAGGGTCAGGAAGCAGTGAGGGAGACAGAGGTCACAGAGGAGGTGGTCCAGTCTCCTTCCCCTCCACTCAGTCCAGCCCAGTCCAGTGCGTTAGTCTCTACACTCTCCGTCTGTGGGAAAGACGGGGCTGAGAACATCATGGTTCTGGTGACGGTTGCAGATGTTCAGGAGCCACCAGTTCTTCAGGCCACGACAGCAGCTGGAGTTTCAGGCCCTAAAACAGAACAGGGTCTGCCAGTCCACTTCAAATTCAACAACTCTGCTCTTTTCACCCCAAACCAAGCCTCTTCAGTCTATATTAAGGAAATGTTCTGCTTGTGTCTGGAGTGTTTTTTGACGATGGACAGAAAATATTCTACATGTATTTCATCTGGGTGTGATCTGTTTTTGAACTGTTGTGAACAAACGTGACCACTAGCTTCACATATATTCACATCAGCTCTGCTTTGTAACCAGAAAATAAACCCATGTGCAAATTCTATCATTGATTTTGTCCTAAAAGGTTTCTCATTGACCTGTTGCAGAAAATGAGGGCAAAAAAATCATAGTCCACTTGCATACACAGTAGTAGATGCAGCATTAGTAGTGGTACATTAGCAGCGGTTTCGAGTGGAAGTAGAAGTAGTAGTAGAAGTAGTGGTGTCGATTGTCGTAAAAAAAAAAAAAAAGTATGCTTTAATTTATGGGCATCAGACTGAATATAATGTCTGTAGAATGTAATGAGCTAAACATTGGCCAAAAATAAATGAATGAATGAAAACAAAATTTAATCAAAACAACTGGACTTACTGAATGTTTCCAGCTAATGTTCAGTGTTGGGGAGTAACAGATTACATGTACCAGAGTTATGTAATCAAAGTACAAATTATGAGTAACTGTATTCAGTTACAGTTACTGTTTCAGTGAGTGGTGATTGGATTACAGTTACTTTGCTGAAATAAATGGATTACATGGATTGCGGTATTTTCCTGTTTTCACATTTTGGGCTATATCCCCCCTTTTCTTTTTTTTCCTTTTTTTTTTCAGTAATTCCACTCATTGCCACAAACTAAACCAGGACTAAAACCAGGTCTAGACTAGATCTAAACCAGGACTACACCAGGACTAAAACCAGGTCTAAACTAGATCTAAAACCAGGTCTAAACTAGGACTAAACCAGGACTAAAACCAGGTATAAACTAGATCAAACCAGGTCTAAACCAGGTCTAAACCAGGTCTAAACCAGGACTAAACCAGGGACTGAAACCAGGTCTAAACCAGGACTAAAACCAGGACTAAACCAGGTCTAAACCAGGTCTAAACCAGGACTAAACCAGGTCTAAACCAGACTAAACCAGGTCTAAACCAGGACTAAACCTTCCCACCTCCAAACGCTGAGCGGAATTAAATAAAGACGATTTAATGTGTTTTTACACTCTATTTACTTTAGCAGCCCTCCATGTGTATCAAATAATATTGGCTTAGAATGCTGTGATGTCATCTGAATCCCAGCAATTGGTTTTCAGTAGCCTAATAAACACTGGCACAAAGGAGTTCTTAAGTGTGTTCATGTGACAGCGTGGGGCCCTGAACCTGAAGTTAATAACTGCTACAGCGAGCGCAGAGCGGAGGGGCTACAGCGAGCGCAGAGCGGAGGGGCTACAGCGAGCGCAGAGCGGAGGGGCTACAGCGAGCGCAGAGCGGAGGGGCTACAGCGAGCGCAGAGCGGAGGGGCTACAGCGAGCGCAGAGCGGAGGGGCTACAGCGAGCGGAGGGCTACAGCGAGCGCAGAGGGGAGGGCTACAGCGAGCGCAGAGCGGAGGGGCTACAGCGAGCGCAGAGCGGAGGGGCTACAGCGAGCGCAGAGGGGCTGTCAGAGTCTAATTGCCCTGATGTAGAGTGACTTCCTGTTGACCCATCGGGGCCTGTAGTACATTATTTTCTGATCCATGTTATAATGTTGTTTCTTCAACAAAAACACACAAGGTGGAACAGAGCATTTTGAGCTTTGGAGAAGCAAACAGACTCAAAATAAAGGATTAGTCGAACATGGGTGAATGAAACAAAACAACTCCAGGTCTGTTTCTCATGAACTAACAGCGTTAGAATGGCAAAAAAAAAAAAAAAAAAAAAAAGCTCCCATGAGTAAATGTTGTGTAATATAGGACCTTTAAACGCTGTGTGGACGAGGCACAGGAGTCTCTTTTTAAGACGCACAGACAGAATAGTGCGCCAGGCTGTAATATTATAGTTAGGGTGGCTTCATTTCTCTCCAGCGATAGGTCAGGAATCAGAACACACTACACACTAGCCCAGAAGAGTCAAACTCAAATTCACAGAGGCCAAAATTAAACACTGGGACTAAGTCATGGGCCAAACTAAATATTTATTGAAAAATGTCAACAACATCTG
Organism: Boleophthalmus pectinirostris; assembly: GCF_026225935.1. Classification (NCBI taxonomy): domain Eukaryota; kingdom Metazoa; phylum Chordata; class Actinopteri; order Gobiiformes; family Gobiidae; genus Boleophthalmus; species Boleophthalmus pectinirostris. The sequence continues at coordinate 34,364,720 of NW_026571207.1, forward strand.
CATGCTTGCTCTTCTTTCGAGATATGTAATGTTAAACCTTTACTTATTAAAATAAATGTTTAATAATATTTTTGTTTAAACACTGACTCCAGAACAAGCAAAATATAAAATAATAATATCATTTTAAATATGAATGTGTCTATGTCTATCTGTAGCCGGCGGGTCATACATGTTTGATATGATCTCATAGGCCAAATATTATTATATCGTAAGCCAAATTTGGCCCCTGGGCCTGAGTTTGATATATCTGCACTAGACAGTTTTCAAGAACCCCGGAAGTTGTAGACTGTGCACCGGCCAATCAGCTGTGAGCTGTGAAGCCATGACATCAAACTCGTGGTTTCTGTCTGAGTCCCTTTTGTGGAACAGCACAACAGTAAACAAAGCGTCGAGATGGATGGAGACAAAGACAGACATTCTGTGTTGCAACGATTTCTGAGATCAAGAGATAAAGAGAAGGTTTGGTGAATTTTATCAAGGGGAAAGACGTTATTGTCCTTCTTCCTACGGGATTTGGTGCATTACATACATCATGACCAAACAGCAGCAGTTGGTTAAATAAAAAAGTACTCGCCTACTGTCGAGTGAACGAATTCTAATGCTGCAAGTTCAGACAGATTCCACCAAGTGAATCCGTCTGATGAATCAGGCTTGTAATATTGTATCTTAGGAGACTTTCGAGCACGGCCCAAAGTGCTTTACGTTTCATTCTTCATTCACTCCGTACTTGGTGGTGGTAAGACACTATTGTAGCCACAACTGCCCTGGGACAGACTGACAGAAGCAAGCCTGCCAGTCTGTGCCAACACTCCCACACCACATTCATACTAGACAGTGGTCACGTTTACATGATGTCTTTTAATGCTGAATTAATTGTTCTGAATTAAATAGTCCTGAATTAAAATATTCTCCTTGGAGTTTACATGGAATTAATAATTCCGAATTGAGGTTTACATGGAAAACACGTTAAATCGTCTTTATTTAATTCTGGTCAGCGTCTGGAGGTGGGGAAGGTTCTGACTGGACAGAGACACCAACTTATTTACGTCAACCGGAAGAAAACACACACACACACACACTGCTACTGGCTTTTCTGTCATCTCAGTTTGTTGTTCCTCCACGGACACAAACATGATCCAAACTTTTCCCTCAGTGGTTCTGATGATAATTGTGCAGCAGCTGGAGAATTCTCTCATCACACTTTACGTCTGTCAGCTGAGGAGGAGAAGGGAAGAGTGTTGGAGAAGGAGGAAGAAGACAAACTGAGTCAACAGCTGCTCTACCTCAGCCCACTCCCACATCCCGCTCACAAATCCAAAGAGACGTGGATGAAAGTCCGAAGCCAGAACTGGTGGAGCCGGATCGTCCGGATCACGTCAGAAGGACGACACAACGAGCATGTGCTGAACCACCAACATTATTTTTTAAGAAGAATAAACGTGAAACATGATCAAGGAATAAATGAAATTTGGCTTTAAAATCAGAAAAATTAAGTGTTTACATGTTGTTTTTAGAGCATTAACCGCGGCAAATGTGGGTGAAATGTGCAGTGTTTGACTTTCTAAACGTAATTCTGTCTCTTTTCTCTGACAATGACGATACAGTCTTGAATCTTAAAACGTCTTGCCTGAGGACACAACAACAGAACGTGGTCTAAGTGGGAGTCAGTCTTTGGGTTGTTGGAGCGCTGAACCACCGTGTCTCCTGTTTTTGTTGAGTAATCTCTCGTGTGCTCTGCTCTTGACTCTGTTGTTCTTGTGTTTGTCGGTGGAGCGTCCTCTAAAGAATAGACTGATTATCCACGTTTATTATCACATCACTCTTTCTCTCTCTCTCTTTCTCTCGTCTTTCTATCTGTCATCTCGCCCTCTCTATCCTCCTGATGTTTCCCTCCGCTCTATCTTCTCTCTCTCTATGCCCCCCTTACTCCTCTCTCCCTCTATCCGTGTTTACTCTCTCCCCTTTCTCTTCCTCCTCTGTCTTAGTTTAAAGTCTCCCTCTCTTTTTCCTCACTTCCTTCACTTTTCTCTCTATCTCCCCCCCTCTATCTCCATCTTCTCGCTCTCTTTCCCTCCTTTTTTTCTTTCCCCTCCTCTCTCTCATAGTCTCTTCTCCCTCCCTCTCTCTTTCTCTGTATCCTCCCCCTCTCTCTCATTATCTCCCTCCCTCTCTCCCTCTTCCCTCTCTTCTCCTCCTCTCTCTTAGTCTCTTCTCCCTCTCCCTCTTATTATCTCCCTCCCTCTCTCTCTCCCCCTCCCCCTCTCTTCCCCTCCTCTCTCTTATAGTCTCTTCTCCCTCCCTCTCTCTTTCTCTGTATCCTCCCCCTCTCTCTCATTATCTCCCTCCCTCTCTCTCTCCCTCTCTCCCTCTTCCCTCTCTTCCCCTCCTCTCTCTCATAGTCTCTTCTCCTCTCCCTCTCTATTTCTCTGTATCTCCCTCTCTCTCTCTCCTCTCTCTCTCTCTCTTGTTATCTCCCTCTCTCTCTCTCTCTCTCTCCTCTCTTCCCCTCCTCTCTCTTATAGTCTCTCTCTCTCTCTCTCTTCTCTCTCTCTCTTATCTCCCTCCCTCCTCTCTCTATCTCCCTCTTCCCTCTTTCCCCCTCCTCTCTCTTATAGTCTCTTCTCCCTCCCTCTCTCTTTCTCTGTATCCTCCCCCTCTCTCTCATTATCTCCCTCTCTCTCTCTCTCTCTCCCTCTTTCCCCCTTTCCCTCTTCCCTCTCTTCCCCTCCTCTCTCTCATAGTCTCTTCTCCCTCCCTCTCTATTTCTCTGTATGCTCCCTCTCTCTCTCTTGTTATCTCCCTCCCTCTCTCACTCTCTCTCTATCTCCCTCTTCCCCTCCTCTCTCTTATCTCTCTCTCCTCTCTCTTCTCTCTCTCTCTTTATCTCCCTCCCTCTCTCTCTCCTCTCCCTCTTCCTCTCTTCCCCTCCTCTCTCTTATAGTCTCTTCTCCCTCCCTCTCTCTTTCTCTGTATCCTCCCCCTCTCTCTCTCTCTCTTGTTATCTCCCTCCCTCTCTCTATCTCCCTCTTCCCTCTCTTCCCCTCCTCTCTCTCATAGTCTCTCTCTTTTTCACTCCTTGCAATGTAACAACCCTCTCTCCCATTCTCTTCTCCCTTTTCTCTTTCCTTCCTCCGCTCTCTCTTTCTCTCTCTCCCTCTATCTCCCTCCCTCTATATATTCCTCTTCTCTCTCTCTTTCTCTCTTTCTTGGGTTTGCTTCCTTTTAGTTGTAGCGTCTCTCTGTCTCTCTTTCTCTTTGTAATGTAACACCCCTTTGTTTCTCTCTGCTCCTTTCTCTCTTTCCTCCCTCTCTCTCACCCTCCATCTCTCTCTCACTCTCTATTTATCCCTCTCTCTCTGTCTCTAAACAGAATCGTCAGTGTGTCTTGAGTCTAATCTAACAGAAGAAGTTTAAATCCTTCTGTGGATCAGTGAATCAAACTGACAAATGTTCTGCACATCTGAGACGAGCGACACGACCGTTTAGGCCAAAGTTTAAGAAGCGCATGAGTGAAAATGTACAAATGTGTACAAACTCAAACTGTACCTCCCTCCCATGTATAAACTCCTCACAACTGAGACTGGGTGTCAGGGCGCCACCTAAAGGCAGCAAAGAGAATGAACCCTGAAAGAGCCATTTAAGGTGGAACTAAACACCTGGAGGAGCGTGAAAGAGGAGAAGGGGCGGAGTTTAGAGTACGTGAAAGAGGAGAAGGGGCAGAGTCTGGAGGAGCGTGAAAGAGGAGAAGGGGCGGAGTCTGGAGGAGCGTGAAAGAGGATTAGGGGCGGAGTTTAGAGGACGTGAAAGAGGAGAAGGGGCGGAGTTTAGAGGACGTGAAAGAGGAGGAGAGGCGGAGTTTAGAGGATGTGAAAGAGGATCAGAGGCGGAGTCTGAAGGAGGTGAAAGAGGATTAGGGGCGGAGTCTGGAGGACGTGAAAGAGGAGGAGGGGCGGAGTCTGGAGGACGTGACAGAGGAGGAGGGGCGGAGTTTAGAGGACGTGACAGAGGAGGAGAGGCGGAGTCTGGAGGAGCTGAAAGAGGAGGAGGGGCGGAGTTTAGAGGACGTGACAGAGGAGGAGAGGCGGAGTCTGGAGGACGTGAAAGAGGAGGAGGGGCGGAGTTTAGAGGACGTGACAGAGGAGGAGGGGCGGAGTCTGGAGGAGCTGAAAGAGGAGAAGGGGCGGAGTCTGGAGGACGTGAAAGAGGAGAAGGGGCGGAGTCTGGAGGACGTGAAAGAGGAGAAGGGGCGGAGTCTGGAGGACGTGAAAGAGGAGAAGGGGTGGAGACTGGAGGACTAAAGGGGAGAGTGAGGGGGGAGGAGGGGTGGAGTCCTGAGGTGTTTGAATGTTTGAATAATCTAGCGATCTCACCCTCATCGTCACCCATGCTCTCATGCGACAATTCTCCATAAATAAACAGAAACATGATCCAAGACTGTACACAACAACGTCACAAATATGATGCAATGTGCAGTAGTTTCGTTAGCTGGATGCACGCTGATTGTGTTGTAATAGCGCTCTGAAGGGGGAGTGACTTAGCATGGGGAGCAAAGGAGAGCAAAAATGAAAGTGGAACTAATAAAACATGTACAGTTGTACTTTTGTATGTATATCCAATCTGTAGCATCCAATCACTCTTACTTGAGTAGTACTTTTCCCAAATACTTTTTTACTCTTACTGGTAATTTTGAAGTAACTGAGTACATTTTTGTCTACTCACTAATACGTTTTCTCCAATTCATGCAGAGCTGTCAGGAAAATGCAGTTAGAAGTTTAGGAAAATCTCCGTAAAACTATTTGCTCCGCTCAAACCGCTCCAGCAGCGTTTCTGTAAACCTTAAGTAAGCATTTTCTAAACAGATTCTTGACTCATTTTGAACTTGTGCATTTACTGCTGTCAGTTTTTCACATTCTCCCCTGATGTATATAAGACAAATCCCTCCCAGATTCCATAAAAGTCAATGTTGAAACTAACTGTTGCGAATCTGCGCTTGTAAAACACTCTCAATCTTTCCTTTGGAGTAGATGGGGCTTTAGGACTGCAGATGCAATGTTGTTAAATGAGCAGGGCTTGTGTGTTTGGGGAATACTTCGGGATGGGATAATAAAGTTATTTCGGTGTTTTAAATGAAGCTGGTCCCTACATTCTCCTTAGAGCAGTTGAGGATGTGTTTACCCTACGGTGACGCAGCAAAGCAGTGATATGTAAAGACCCGTTCAGACTGAAAAAATGCCCTAGACCAGGGGTGGCCAATACATCGATCGCGATCTACCAGTCAATCGCCAAGGTCGTGTGGGTAGATCGCCGTGTCTCGTCTCAGACTCACGTTTGGACTCGGTCTTGTCTCTCACTCAAGGTCTGACACTCAACAAGTGTGATCATATTTCATTACGGCCGCTGCTGTTGGTAATAAACTTGTAGCGGGTGCAGGAGCGTGTGGGGCGTCTCAGTGCAGCCTGTGCGCTCATTTGAAACCCGCGGAGACTCTACGGCACATCACAAACACACACGCTCCCTATGCACGGCTCGTCTGCAACAGCGTGTGCCCTCGTGTACCAGCGTGCATCACAGGGCAGGTTCAACTTCCTAAACATCCTACCTGTCCATCTGCCTCACGTCAGCACGCCGCCCCTCGCCTTTTCACGCTCTCGCTCCTTCCTGCGTACAGCGAACACAAGCCCCTCCCACAGTGCGGCTGATTAGAAGAGCAAGACCAAACGTGAAGCAAAAACCAGTCTAAATTTGTGTTCCAGTGTTGGCCCAAAGCAGGTCTACAGCATAGAGCGGATCTACAGAACAGACCTACTGCCACATTTGGCTGAAGTTTGTCTAACAAAAGTGCACAAATGCATCTGTGTTTGTCACGATGTGCGTTTGGTTTGGTAAATGTGCAGAGGCTGGTAAATATCACTGCAAAACCAGAAAAGAATGCAACTCCAGTTTGGAACTTTAAAAAACAGGTTTAAAAATCTTCCTTCACTTTTTTCACAGTTTTGTGTAAAGTGCCAGAGGAAGTTCTCTTAAAGAAGGGGTTCTCAAACTGTGGGTGAGGGTCCAAAAGGGGCACAGAGTGTTTCAGTGCAGTTTGCTTGGCTTTGTATTAGGTAGATCATTTTGACTTGGTCATTTTGTACGTAGCTCACAGGCTGAAAAAGTGTGAACACCCTTGTACTAGACCCTTCGATTTGGACACCTTTGCATTTGAGTTTAGACGACCGCGACACGCATCTTGGACGCCGTGGACGAATGGGAGAAAAATAATTGACACGTGTCCGTTGCCCTGGAAACAAGTGCCCGGTCCTGGTCTTTTGCCGAAACAATGTCAGACCAGACTGAGACAGACTTTAGTGTTTTTATTACATAAAAACATCAAGAGAGGAGATCGTCTTGGCGGCTTCGGCGTGTTTATATGTATAATCCACTAATGACACTGGATCAGTCCTGGTCCAGTCCTGGTCCAGTCCTCTAGTCCCCAGTCCTGGTCTAGCCCTGGTTTAGTCCTGGTCTAGTCCTGGTCTAGTCCAGGTCCAGTCTTGGTTCAGTCCTGGTCTATTCCTGGTTTAGTCCGGTCCTGGTTTAGTCCTGGTCCGGTCCTGATTTAGTCCTGGTCCCGGCCTAGTCACGGTTTAGTCTCGGTCTAGTCCTGGGCTAGTCCTGGGCTAGTCCTGGTTTAGTCCTGGTCCAGTTCTGGTGTAGTCCTCGCAATCAGCTCGGTGATTGTGGCGTACATATTTATATGATTTTAATGTATTTCTTATTCTGTAAAGCACTTTGAAATACTTTGTGTACGAATTGTGCTATACAAATAAACTTGCCTTGCCTAGTAGTTGTCGTAGTAGTAGCGACAGTAGTAGTAGTACTAGTAGTCGTAGTAGTAGTAGCAGCAGCAGTAGTAGTACTAGTTGTCGTAGTAGTAGTAGTAGTAGTAGCAGTAGCAGCAGCAGCAGTAGTAATATTAGTAGTCGTAGTAGTAGTAATTGTAGTAGTAGTAGTAGTATTAATAGTAGTAGCAGTAGTAGTACTAGTAGTTGTTGTAGTAGTAGCAGCAGTAGTAGCAGCAGCAGCAGTATTAGTACTAGTAGTCATAGTCGTAGTAGTAGTACTAGCAGCAGCAGTACTAGTAGTCGTAGTAGTAGTAGTAGCAGCAGCAGTAGTATCGTAGTAGTAGTAGTAGTAGCAGCAGCAGTAGTATTAGTAGTCGTAGTAGTAGTAGTAGTAGCAGCAGCAGTAGTATTAGTAGTCGTAGTAGTAGTAGTAGTAGCTGCAGCAGTAGTAGTACTAGTAGTCATAGTCGTCGTAGTAGTAGTAGTACTAGTTTATTCGGTCATTTTACAGCACTACAAAACAAAAGAAAAAAATATACTCCAACCCTATGGATCATGACTGAAAAGGTTTAGGATGAAGTAAAAAGTACTTCTAACGCCCAAACCCTGTTACACAATGACAGAATTCCAAGAAAGAAAAAAACGTGTATGAACAGCAAGTTTACATTTACAATTTCACTTGTGACTTCCTGTAAATATAAGAGACAAAATATAAATTAAAACAAACTAAATTGAATGCATAGTTCATTCATTCCAGAGCTTTCAAAACATAACACCTTATACTCTTTTTTTAAAGGCTTCTACAGTGTTAGACTTTTAAAAAAATCATTACTCAAGTTGTTCCATACCTAACAGAAATACTCATAAATACATTTCACTTTTTTGTGTGTAAAATCGCTCAGTCGTCCAGGGAGAATCCACGGCGAAGGAGAAATTCAATTCATCAACTGGCCAAAAGTTGTTGTTTTTGTTGGTCGAATACATTTCACAACTCATCCAAGCTGCATCTTCAGTTCTTTTTCTTAGTTCTAATCTTCATTCTTCATTTTATTTTTTTAACATGCCTGTTCTTTGAAGGTTACACTGACTCTCGCTGCTCGAATAACTCGTGTAAACAAGGAGGGAGCGGGTCCACAAGATCAAAAAACTGAAGTACTTTTAGCGTAACAAAAAGACCATTTGTAAGTGCGTAGTATTTCACTTGATTAATAATCCTGATCACCTTCTTTTGGAGTAGGAAAATGTTATTAATATTTGATTTAGAAGTATTCCCACACAGTATTTCCACACGGTAGTTTAAGTATGGAAGGAACAGACTGTTATACACTAAATAAAAGGGAATTCTGATTTAAAAGTCTTTTCATTTTACTCATTATAGCAACAATTTTAGATATCTTTGTCTGAATTTATTTGCATTTTCCAGCTAACCAGTACTTCAGAACTGCAGATGAGTCACAAAGGGCCTGGGGGGCTGAGCTCATGGTACGCATTTTAATCAAGAGTATATTGTGTCAGGACTATTCAAATATATTCTCCCTCTATTATTCAATTGATTTATGGATATTAAAAGTCCCATAACTGATTTTGTTCTTACATGTATTTGAGCAAAAATGGTTACCGCACCAGCCAAAAAATGCGTAATGAAGAAGAAAATAGAAATATAAGTCACACCGGACTATAAATCGCACTTTTTTGGGGAAATGTATTTTATAAAATCAGAGAGCAGGGACCGGCATTTCCTGTGTAAAGTCAAGTTCTAGTAAAAACAAAAGAACAGAGAACAACGGACTGTTAATGTCAGTTCGTTCGTTTTTCAATATAAAACCAAAAATAAGGAAATGAAAAACACAACAGTTTTCTTCATTATTTGTCTCCAAAACCAAAATGAAAAAACAGATAATGATTTGTTTTTTCAGTTTTTCGATTTTGTGTTTAAATGAAGACTGGAAAAAACGGATACGTGACTTACGTGACTGCGATGCCGGACTTTTGCACCACGTATGGACTGAACCAGGACTGATCCAGGTCCGGGACCAGACCGGAACCAGACCGAGACTGAGATCAGAGCGGGACTGAGACCGAGACCAGACCGGGACCAGACCGGGACCAGGCTGGGACCAGACAGGGACTAGACTGGGACCAGACCGAGACCAGAGCGGGACTGAGACCAGACCAGAACCAGACTGGGACCAGACCGAGACTGAGACCAAGACCAGTCCAGGACCAGACCGGGACTGAGGCCGGGACCAGACCGAGACCAGCCCCGGATCAGACAGGGACTAGACTGGGACCAGACCGAGACCAGAGTGGGACTGAGTCCGAGACCAGACCAGGACCAGACTGGGACCAGACCAATACTGAGAGCAGGACTGAGACCAGACTGGGACCAGACCGGGACCAGACCGGGACCAGACCGGGACTGAGACCAAGACCAGGCCAGGACCAGACTGGGACCAGACCAATACTGAGATCAGGACTGAGACCAGACTGGGACCAGACCAGGACCAGACCGGGACCAGACCGGGACCAGACCGGGACTGAGACCGGGACTGAGACCAAGACCAGGCCAGGACCAGACTGGGACCAGGCCGGGACCAGAGCGGGACTGAGACTGAGACCAGACCGGAGGCTCAGAGCCCACGGCAGGGCTGGAGCTCGAAGCTGAGGCTCGGACCCTGCGAAGGGTCGGAGTCAAAGCTCGGAGTTCACCCTGGTCCCACCCTGGTCCTGGACCTGGATCAGTCCTGGTTCAGTCCGAACGCGGTGCAAAAGTCCGACATCGCAGTCACGGAAGTCACGTAAACAGGAAAAGGCCGTTATCTGTTTTTTCCATTCTTCATTTAAACACAAAATTGAAAACTGAAAAAAACGAATCGTCTGTTTTTTTCATTTTGGTTTTGGAGACAAATAATGAAGAAAATTGTTGTTTTTTCATTTTCTTATTTTTGGTTTTATATTGAAAAATGAATGAACGAATGATACACGGATTAACATCACATATGAACAGTTCTTCAGATAATTATAACATGCTTCAGTCCTTGTTTAGACGTGGTTTAGTCCTGGTTTAGACCTGGTTTAGACCTGGTTTAGTCCTGGTTTAGTCCTGGTTTTGCCCAAAATGTGAAAACAGGAAAATACCGCCATGTAATCTATTTATTTCAACAAAGTAACTGTAATCCAATTACCACTCACTGAAACAGTAACTGTAACTGAATACAGTTACTCATAATTTGTACTCTGATTACATAACTCCGGTACATGTAATCTGTTACTCCCCAACACTGATTATTACCAGCCACCAAAATAAACGGGGATGTCCCACTTTTTTATTTTGAAATTCTGGTCACCCTGGACAAAGCACAACTCCTGTATGTTTTGAGGAGGTAAAGACATTCCAACATGGCTAAAACCGAACAATAGTCAATTTTACACAATATACGGGACCTTTAAATGTCCCAAAATATGCAAAAACGCGTCCTTGTCCCTGGTACGTTTTCCGTCCGTCGTGTTTGAAAGCTTTGTTAATTTGAAGTTAACTCCTCCACACTGGCTGCTGCTCTAACACTGAAAATAATTTGTTTTTTATTAAGACCGAATCGCGAGTGTTAAAACGGTGTCTACGTTCGTAAAGTTTGAGAGAAGAGATCGGTGGGGAGCGCTGATGAAACGAGCAGCTCTGTCGGGCATTTATTGTTTTTTTCTTCCATTTAAATGCATGAGCTGTAGAAGAACGACAGATAAGACGAAGAGACGATGGACTCATGTTTCTCCTGCTGTATTTACACAAACAAAACAGAGAACAAGTCCAGAACTAGACCAGGACTAGAACTGGACTAAACCAGGACTACAACAGGACTAAACCAGGACTGAAACAGGACTAAACCAGGACTAGAACAGGACTAAACCAGGACTAGAACAGGACTAAACCAGGACTAGAACAGGACTAAACCAGGACTAGAACAGGACTAAACCAGGACTGAAACAGGACTAAACCAGGACTACAACAGGACTAAACCAGGACTACAACAGGACTAAACCAGGACTAGAACAGGACTAAACCAGGACTAGAACAGGACTAAACCAGGACTAGAAGAGGACTAAACCAGGACTAGAACAGGACAAAACCAGGACTAGAACAGGACTAAACCAGGACTAGAACAGGACAAAACCAGGACTAGAACAGGACTAAACCAGGACTAGAACAGGACTAAACCAGACTAGAACAGGACTAAACCAGGACTAGAACAGGACAAAACCAGGACTAGAACAGGACTAAACCAGGACTACAACAGGACTAAACCAGGACTAGAACAGGACTAAACCAGGACTAGAACAGGACTAAACCAGGACTACAACAGGACTAAACCAGGACTAAACAGGACTAAACCAGGACTAAAACAGACTAAACCAGGACTAAACAGGACAGACTAAACAGGACTACAACAGGACTAAACCAGGACTAGAACAGGACTAAACCAGGACTAGAAGAGGACTAAACCAGGACTAGAACAGGACAAAACCAGGACTAGAACAGGACAAAACCAGGACTAGAAGAGGACTAAACCAGGACTGAAACAGGACTAAACCAGGACTAGAACAGGACTAAACCAGGACTACAACAGGACTAAACCAGGACTGAAACAGGACTAAACCAGGACTAAACCAGGACTACAACAGGACTAAACCAGGACTGAAACAGGACTAAACCAGGACTAAACCAGACTAAAACCAGGACTAGAAGAGGACTAAACCAGGACTAGAACAGGACAAAACCAGGACTAGAACAGGACAAAACCAGGACTAGAAGAGGACTAAACCAGGACTACAACAGGACTAAACCAGGACTAAACAGGACTAAAACCAGGACTAAACCAGGACTAAACCAGGACTACAACAGGACTAAACCAGGACTAAAACAGGACTAAACCAGGACTAAACAGGACTAAACCAGGACTAGAACAGGACTAAACCAGGACTAGAACAGGACTAAACCAGGACTAGAACTAAACCAGGACTAAACCAGGACTAGAACAGGACTAAACCAGGACTAGAACAGGACTAAACCAGGACTAGACAGGACTAAACAGGACTAAACCAGGACTAGAACCAGGACTAAACCAGGACTAAAACAGGACTAAACCAGGACTAGAAGGACTAAACCAGGACTAGAACAGGACTAAACCAGGACTAGAACAGGACTAAACCAGGACTAGAACGAGGACTAAACCAGGACTAGAACAGGACTAAACAGGACTAAACCAGGACTAGAACAGGACTAAACCAGGACTAGAACAGGACTAAACCAGGACTAGAAGGACTAAACCAGGACTAGAACGGGACTAAACCAGGACTAGAACGGGACTAAACCAGGACTAGAACGGGACTAAACCAGGACTAGAACAGGACTAAACCAGGACTAGAACAGGACTAAACCAGGACTACACTCAGAACTAATCCAGGATTAAACCCAGAACTAAAATGGATCTAAACCTGGACTAAACCCAGGATTAAATCAGGACTAAAACCAGGGCTAGAACAGGACTAGACTGGGATTAAACCAGAACTAAACCCAGAACTGATCCAGGACTAGAACTACACCAAACCAGGACTAGAACAAAACTAAACCAGGATTAAACCCAGAACAAAACCAGGACTAAAACAAGACTAAACAAGGACTGAACTCAGGATTAAACCAGGACCAGAACAGTACTAGAACAGGACTAAACCCAGGGCTAGAAAAGGACTAGACTGGAACTAAACCAGAAGTAAACCCAGAACTAAACCAGGACTAGAACAAAACTGAACCAGGACTAGAACAATACTAAACCAGGACTAAACCCAGGATTAAACCAGGACCAGAACAGTACTTGAACAGGACTAAATCAGGATTAAACCCAGAACAACCCAGGACTAGAACAAAACCCAGAACTAAACCAGGACTAGAACAAGACTAAACCAGGATTAAACCAGGACCAGAACAGGACTAAACCATGACTAGAACAAGACTAAACCAGGATTAAACCAGGACCAGAACAGGACTAAACCATGACTAGAACAAGACTAAACCAGGATTAAACCAGGGCCAGAACAGGACTAAACCATGACTAGAACAGGTCTAAACTCAAGATAAATCTGGATTAAACCTGGACTAAATACAGAACTAGACCAGAACTAAACCCAGGATTAAACCCAGGCCTAGAACAGGACCAAACCAGCGTCAGTTTAGTCCTGTTCGGTGTTCTGATCCGGGATAAAGAGCCTTTGTGCAGACGGTGCTGGAGTGTGGAGCCTGGTCCAAGCTCCTTTCACGGTGATGTAGCAGGTTAATAAAGCCACAGAGGAGGCCCTTATTGTGAGTTGTGTTTTTGGACAGACCTCACCTGCTCCGCTCGCTCCTCGGCTCCAAAAATATGTCCGGATTTAAAGTTTATGATCCAAAAGAAGGTTTTTCTCTTGTCGTGGCAATTTGGATTTGTAGAATTTATGATTGTGTCTGTAAAGCGCTCACTTTTCTCCTTCTGGATCTGGAGCTTCGTGGTCCAGAGCAAACGCAAAATACAACTTAGCATAGCAACGGAAAACAGCTGTGCAGGTTGGACGCTAGATAGATGCACTGCTCTGTCTGCCACTCAAGTTAGACTTTAATGTGAACTTTAATTTGTGCCGTGGAAGAACGTGGTCAGTCAGAAACTCCACATACTTTACAGAGATGATTTTCACACTTTCAGGGACTCTCCCCATGACTCCGGCCCAAAACATGAATCTCCACCTCCTCTCTGACGTCGCAGCCTTGTTGGGACCATGGGTCTATTAAAATAACTGGATACAGTATTGCTGCTTGTAGCTGCCTCGAGTTGACGTAGTGACACTCACTGGTTCTACAGTGGAACAAAGCCCATGGGCCGAGACAAGATTTTTCTCATAGAGGCAATGTAAACACAAACTGCTCGTGTTCGTCTGACAGGGACCTTCAACTTTCAAAAATGTCGGATTTTGTGGTGATTTTTACCTATTTTTAGATCATACACTTTTTTCTCAGCTCAAAATCCTTCAGTTGTCTTAAAAAACACTTTATAATCGTTTGCTCCAGGTCTGCTCCGATTGGTCAAAGCGATCAAGTGATACACGAACCCACGCTCTGTGTGTGCATTCACGTGCAGTGTTGGGGAGTAACAGATTACATGTACTGGAGTTACGTAATCAGAGTACAAATTATGAGTAACTGTATTCAGTTACAGTTACTGTTTCAGTGAGTGGTAATTAGATTACAGTTACTTTGTTGAAATAAATGGATTACACAGCGGTATTTTCCTGTTTTCCTGTTTTCACATTTTGAGCTATATCCCCTTTTTTTTTTTTTCTTTTTTTTCCTGTAATTCCACTCATTGCCAAAACTAAACCAGGTCTAAACCAGGACTAAACCACAACTAAACCACGACTAAAACCAGGTCTAAACCAGGTCTAAACTACATCTAAACCAGGTCTAAACCAGGTCTAAAACCAGGTCTAGACCAGGACTAAACCAGGATTTAACAGGACTAAACCATGCTGTGTGGACCGTGTCTCCTCCTCTTCTATCAATAATATTTTTAATTTGGTTAAGTAAAGACTCTGCTTTTTTATTGTCTTTTAACAGATAAAACATCTTATGTGAAGATTTACTCGTCTTTGCTTCTCTACAGCAAATCAAGTAATCCAAAGTATTCAGATTACGTTACTCACTTTAAGTAATTTAATGGGTTCTGTTACAAACTACATTTTGGGGTATGTAATCTGTAATCTGTAGGGGGATACATTTTAAAAGTCACCTTCCCAACACTGTTCGCATGTGCCCGCTGGAGAAAAGATCACGACTGCACATGCTGGGTCGGCCCACAGCCACCAGAAGAACCTCGCCGGGCTAAAGGTGAATCTGGGATCATGCACCATTGAGCTCGGCCCATTCACTTGAATGGTCGGCCATTTTGGAACCTGGGGGCTTGGTTAGGACTTGATGTTCGTCCACCAACCATCCATCACTCCATCCATCTGGACCATCCAGGTCTGCACGGCACTCGTCACTGAACAAGAGTCTTGTGTATTTCTTAACCCGCTGGAGCTGTTTCTGTTTGTGAGCTTTGTTTAAGAAGGTTTATGCAGAACTAATTTGATATTCGCAGGACTCCAGAGTCACCAGCAGCTTCAAATACCTGTCTGCTGCTTTGTAATGGCATTTTAGCAGCTGCTCTCTTAATCCCATGTATTTGTCTGACAGAAACCTTCGTCACTGTGCCTTTATCTGCACAAATCTGTGTGTGCTCTGAATTAGCTACAAATCTCTTAATAGTACAATGATCACACTGACGTTTTCGTGAAATATCTAAGACAGAGGTCTTCAACACGGAGGTTGTGACCCTTTGGGGGGTTATTAAGGTACTGCAGGCGATGTTGTTAGATTTTTTTTTAATATTCCTTCATTTTTATAGGATGAGGTTGAGCTGGTTTTCAGTGGGTTCTGTCCGTTCGCTCCTTCATCACGTGTGTCTCTCTCTCTTCATTCCCTCGTCTCCCGCCCACATACAGTTGTGTTTTATATTAAATTGGACCTATTTGGGAGCGAGAGACGAGGGAATGGAGAGAGAGAGAGACAGACATGGAGCGCACAGACAGAACTCACTGAAAACCAGTCATCAACCATCATCATCCTTCAAAAACCAAGACAAAAAGTTGCAGGTGACATTAAACAAACAGTGTTGGGAAGGTGACTTTTAAAATGTATCCCCCTACAGATTACAGATTACATACCCCAGAATGTAGTTTGTAACAGAATCCATTAAATTACTTAAAGTGAGTAATGTAATCTGAATACTTTGGATTACTTGATTTGCTGTAGAGAAGAAAAGACGAGGAAATCTTCACATAAGATGTTTTGTCTGATAAAAGAAAATAAAAAGCCCAGACTTTACTAAAAATATTATTGATAGAAGAAGAGGAGACACGGTCCACGCAGCATGATTTAGTCCTGTTAAATCCTGTTTTAGACCTGGTTTAGTCCTGGTTTAGTCTTGGTTTAGTCCTGGTTTAGTCCGGGTTTAGTCCTTGTTTAGACCTGGTTAAAACCTGGTTTAGACCTGGTTTAGTCCTGGTTTAGACCTGGTTTAGTCCTGGTTTATACCTGGTTTTGGTTCCTGGTTTAGACCTGGTTTAGTCCTGGTTTAGACCTGGTTTAGTCCTGGTTTAGTCCCGATTTAGACCTGGTTTAGTCCTGGTTTTAGTCCTGGTTTAGTCCCGATTTAGACCTGGTTTAGTCCTGGTTTAGACCTGGTTTTAGTCCTGGTTTAGTCCTGGTTTAGACCTGGTTTAGACCTGGTTTAGTCCTGGTTTAGTCCTGGTTTAGACCTGGTTTTAGTCCTGGTTTTAGTCCTGGTTTAGACCTGGTTTTAGTCCTGGTTTAGTCCTGGTTTAGACCTGGTTTAGACCTGGTTTAGACCTGGTTTAGTCCTGGTTTAGTCCTGGTTTAGACCTGGTTTAGTCCTGGTTTAGTCCTGGTTTAGTGTCCGGCAATGAGTGGAATTACAAAAAAAAAAAAAAAAAAAGGGATATAGCCCTAAATGTGAAAACAGGAAAATACCGCCATGTAATCCATTTATTTCAACAAAGTAACTGTAATCCAATTACCACTCACTGAAACAGTAACTGTAACTGTTACTCATAATTTGTACTCTGATTACGTAACTCTGGTACATGTAATCTGTTACTGCTTTGGTAACAAAGCAGGTGGCGGCACCATTAACCCTCTCAGGCTCAAATTAAATTTTAGTAACAGGAAAAAATCTGATATTTGGGGAAAATGATCATATGGGGAGGTAATATACAATCCTGACTTTTTGTTTGAGAGACCTTCACATCCAGTGTGTTCTGGGATGTTGCAGATTTGCAGCATTGGTCTGGTGTGGTAAATTAACACTGAAAATGATATGAACACTAACTTTATGTGTAAACCACTTTTCCTAACAATGAAAACATAAAGCACAGTGTAACAGCTTTACACTGGCACAACAACAGCATCACTTTTTCGTGTGATACTCCAAGAAACATTTTTATCCTCTGTAAACAACTAAAGTATTTTGCACTTCTGGCAGGCCGTTCTTACACAGTCTGCATCATCCACGTTTATCAGCATGAATGGGAGAAAAGGCTCCTGAGTAAAAAAGGCTCATAAAATATGGATTTGGAGTAAGTAGGTAATTGGCATTTAGCTGTTGCAAATCTGCAATGCCTGTCCGGAGAGGGTTAAAGCTTGTGTTTGCTCATGTGCGTGCTGCGTTGCCATGGTAACTGCTGTACTTTCTGCCATAGACATAGAATAAACGGCCACTAATCACCCCCCAGTTTAAGTCGTATAACAGTTTGGAATCAGAAACAGGGCAGTGCGTTCCCTTTCAGTCTTTTTCTCTTTTCTTACATTTATTTTTTTTCTTGTCCACAGCAGCGAAGGTGGATTTTGTCTATAATTGGCGTCTCTAAATATATAGAGTTGTTTTGTTTTTGGAGGTGGCAGTGCCCTCTCTCCAGGTGCCCAGACCTCTGCACCGACCAAACTGAAATAATTAGGCTCCTACGGCCAAAAAAAAAAACACTGTGACGCTCAGATAACTACCCCACACTAAAAGGTGAAGAGACGTGGACATAGAGGTGTAGAATATGTTTACTGAGGATTAAACCAGGACTAAACCAGGACTGAACCAGGACTAAACTGGAATTTAGCCATGGACTAAAAAAAAAACAAAAAACTATTAAACACGTACTAAACCAGGACTAAACCATGGGCTGAAATCAGAATAAACCTGGACTAAACCATGGGCTAAAACAGGACTAAACCAGGACTAAACGATGGACTAAAACAGGACTAAATCTGGAATAAACCAGGTTTCATTCCAGGACAAGACAAGGAAAAACTTGGTCTAATATCTATCATCACTGAACTAGGTAAACCAGGACTAAACTGTGGCTCTACTGGAACTTAACCCCGACTAAACCAGGTCCAAACCATGGTGACTGAACTTGGACTAAACCTGGACTTAAGCAGGTTAAAACCAGAAATAAACCATACCAGGACTGAACCTGTACTGGTCTAAACCAGGACTAAACTTGGATTAAAGACTGAACTAGACCAGGTCAAATCTCTAAATTACTCATACCAGACCAAGTACTAAACCAGGACTAAACCATGACCAGGTCTAGTCCTGGTTTCATACCAGGACTACACAAGGACTAAACGAGATCTTTATCAGGACTAAACCAGGTCTAAATCAGGTCTAAACCAGATCTGTTACAACATGACCAGGTAGCAGAGACCTCCCCCGAAGAACATTAGTGAATTCCCAGTTGTTACTTGGCTGTGCAGACTTTTTGAGCTGTAGTTGTAGTTGGTTGAGTTTAGTTGTGAGTTTGTTGAGTTGTAGTTGTGAGTTTGTTGAGTTGTAGTTGTGAGTTTGTGTTTGTTGAGTTGTAGTTGTGAGTTGAGTTGTAGTTGTGAGTTGTTGAGTTGTAGTTGTGAGTTTGTTGAGTTGTAGTTGTGAGTTTGTTGAGTTGTAGTTGTGAGTTTGTTGAGTTGTAGTTGTGAGTTGTGAGTTTGTTTGAGTTTAGTTGAGTTGTGTAGTTGTGAGTTTGTGTTTGTTGAGTTGTAGTTGTGAGTTTGTTGAGTTGTAGTTGTGAGTTTGTTGAGTTGTAGTTGTGAGTTTGTTGAGTTGTAGTTGTGAGTTTGTTGAGTTGTAGTTGTGAGTTGTGTTTGTTGAGTTTGAGTTGTGAGTTTTGAGTTGAGTTGTGAGTTTGTGAGTTGTAGTTGTGAGTTTGTTGAGTTGAGTTGTGAGTTTGTGAGTTGTGAGTTGTAGTTGTGAGTTTGTTTGAGTTGTGAGTTTGTTGAGTTTTGTTTGTTGAGTTGTGAGTTGTAGTTGTGAGTTTGTTGAGTTGTAGTTGTGAGTTTGTTGAGTTGTAGTTGTGAGTTTGTGAGTTTGTTGAGTTGTAGTTGTGAGTTTGTTGAGTTGTAGTTGTGAGTTTGTTGAGTTGTTGTGTTGTAGTTGTGAGTTTGTGTTTGTTGAGTTGTAGTTGTGAGTTTGTTTGAGTTGAGTTGTAGTTGTGAGTTTGTGTTTGTTGAGCAGTAGTTGGAGGTTTGTGCTCTTTATTGAGCAGTAGCTGTGAGTTTGTGCGTCGATAGGATCGGTTGTCTCGAGGTGAACCCTGTGTTGGGATGCAGAGTTATAGGGAGACTTGCTGCAGCTGCACTTTGAAAAGGACAAACTTTTTTATTTTTTTTTTCCCATAATGAATCTGGTCTGAGGGCAGGACACTGGGCTGCTGTCCACGCATTTTCAAACAGCTCATACTGACACAAATAAAGTTGGGTACATAAAAGACTAGAAAAGTTGTGTTGTTGGATAAGATCTTACTCAATACATTTCACAGCTTTGTTTATTTCAGCAATCTGTCTTGCTACAGGACATATATACTGTAAAATAAAAAGAGCTCTTGAGGTCAAAATGAGTCCACTGTGTCTTGTCTGAATGGAAATATGAAGTTTTATTGTTACAGAATCAGGAAGTGTTAGTGTTAATGTTAGTATGCTAGTTGTTGTAGATGACAAACTCTTCTTTGGTCTCTGAAAGTTGTAAAAAGTGCGTATAAACTCATCATGATGAATACAGAATCATCTGGATCTATACTGAACTAAAGATAAAAGGAGATGTTAACTTGGAAACTACCGCTTCATGACATCACAAGGTGGAACACAGCGTTTTGAGCTTTGGAGAAGTAGATAGACTAATAATAAAGAGTTACTCAAGCATGTGTGAATGAAACAAAACTCAACTCCAGGTCTGTTTTTAAGGAGGGAACAACAAGCTCACAAGAGTCCATTTAGAGTAACATAGGACTTTTCGAGTTTTGTTAAATTTAGGAACAGAATTATGTTAAGGTGAGAAAAATAGTTAAGGTTTTGGTTAGGAAAGTGTTTTGGGCAAGTTAGAGTGTGGATCAGGCCAATTTTTTCTGTCCGAGCCTGGCCCACGTTCGACAGAGCAGTGATTGAATCTGACCTGAGCTCGATAGGCATTAAGACATTTGTGTCCGAACACGACACAGTTAAAATCATGCTATTTTCATAGGCCCACTAGTGATCCATGTAGGATATTGTTTGTGTGGCCTCTAACGGACACAGAGACGCAAAATACAAACTTAGAAAATAGCAAAAATAATTAGAACACTAACCCCCACCTCTCGTAAAATGGTAAATTTAAAGTGCAGCTTCTCATCCACAGTATCCATAGAAATTGTTCCCCACAAATAATGACATCCAGTCCACAAAACCGCACTGTTAATCCAGTTTGAGACGATAGTGGTTCTCCTTCCTTTGTATTTTGTCACCAACCTTCTGTGCATTAAAAATCACGTATCTGAAGTATTTCACAAATAATAATAATAACACAGTTTTGACTTGTGTCTAAACTAGAAGTGCAGAGCTCTGATCTTTTGAACAGTTAAAGGTCCCTTCTCACGCAAAATAACTCTTTTCACATTGTATCTTCTGCACATAAACAAGCACTATTTGGGTTTTGGAACATCCATTACACAATAGTTCTGAAATCTTGTATAGTTCACAGTCCAGGAACTATAAAGGACCGACTATTGCTCATCCCCCCGCCCATCCTGAGAAAGCACAGGCTCCGCCCTCCAAACGTGACGTAGCGACGAGTGAGCGCTTTTCCTACGTCAAACACGTCATAGGTGTATCTGCCGCATCATCATTGTAACAGACTTTAGTTGGTTGTCACGTGGGAGGGGGGCAGAAATACGCTGCTATTTGTTAAAAAAAAACAAAAAAAAAACACAGAATCAATCTAAAAAACACTTCAGCGACATATACAAGGCCCACACATCACTCTTAGCAGGTAGAAAGCTCTGAAAAGTTGATTTTGCATGAGATGGGCCCTTTAAGTCTCAAAGCCAGTGGTTTTACTGTAGACAGGAAACAGCTGACGCAACTTTATATCCTGTGCTCCGAAGTCATATCCCTCTGCCGTCTTTACGATCAGAGATTTTAAGTCTTATAAGATTCTCCTCGTGTCTGTGGTGTGCACTTTTTGACACGCGTTTAAAAATAGTTTAAGACTGAAAAATCCTGAAGTGTGTGACGACATTATTCTATTTTTAATTTTACATTCCAAATGTGTTATCACGCTGATGTGTCCGAGTCTAACCCGAGCCCAAACATAAGTTCTAAATATTTGTCCAAGTCGGTCCAGTTTCCATGCCTATTACCCTTATCTCGACTTAAAGGTGCACTGTGTAACTTTTCTGGAGATGGTCCACAAAGTGTTTCTCCACGTGTCCATCTGTCTCCATGGAGATGTTAATGCTTGGGTTTAAATTGTTCACAGTATGACTTTAAAGTAATTTGTTTTGCATTGATTCAACTACAGGTGTTATTTGTTGCTCAAATATCATATATCTTTAAACACTTGCTGTGAGTGGGGTCGCCTCTCCACAAATCTAGCCTGTAATTTGTGCTTTCAAGTCTCCATGGAGATTCTTACATTCATGGCCATACTGTGGAACATTCTAGGCACATCTCCATGGAGACAAGCAGAAGTTGGATCCTAACTACGCAGTGAACCTTTAAAATACCGTATTTTGCGGGCTATAGGGGGCACTCTTAAGCCTCCAACCCCATCAAAAAACGAATGCACGCCCCACAATCCAGAGCGCCCCATACACGAATCCACTCAGGTGTCCCAGTACGACTTCAGTAAACTACAAAGCCGCACCACCGGCAGCGCACACAAGCACACACGGAGCAGACAGCGACCGCACGACGAAAAACACCCACAGACACACTCATCACTCCACACCGACGAGGAACGGAACGGAGGAACGAACTGAAAAAGCGAGTGCAATGTGCCACTTCTAGACACGACTGAACAACTGAGTCACTGCGAACACGCCGACAATCCAGCGATCCCAGACACACCCTCCCTACACGCAGTGTTGGGGAGTAACAGATTACATGTACTGGAGTTACGTAAGAAGAGTACAAATTATGAGTAACTGTATTTGGTTACAATTACTGTTTCAGTGAGTGGTAATTGGATTACAGTTACTTTGTTGAAATAAATGGATTACAAGGTGGTATTTTCCTGTTTTCACATTTGGGGCTATATCCCCCTTTTTTTTTTCTCAGTAATTCCACCCATTGCCGGACACTAAACCAGGTCTAAACCAGGTCTAAACCGTCTAAACCAGGTCCAAACCAGGTCTAAACCAGGTCTAAACCAGGTCTAAACCAAGTCTAAACCAGGTCCAAAACCAGGACTAAACCAGGTCTAAAACCTAAACCAGGAAAACCAGGTCTAAACCAGGTTTAAACCAGGTCTAAACCAGAACTGAACCAGGACTAAACCAGGTCTAAAACAGTATTTAACAGGACTTAATCATGCTGCGCGGACCATGTCTCCTCCTCTTCTATCAATAATATGTTTAAAGACCTTTTTATTGTCTTTTAGCAAACTAAAGAAGATTTCCTCGTCTTTGCTTCTCTACAGCAAACCAAGTAATCTAAAGTATTCAGATTACATTACTCACATTTAATGGATTAGTTACAAACTACATTTTGGTGTATGTAATCTGTAATCTGTAGGGGAATACATTTTAAAAGTCACCTTCCCAACACTGTCTACACGCCACAACTGAACAAAGCCCAGAGTCACCGAGAACGCGCCAGACAAAGTCCCACTGACCCATCACACTGTTGTGTTTCCTTTAAAGTCCGGTGCAATTTATTTGTGAAAAGAGTTCAAAAATAGACCATTCTATGACAGTGCGTTTTATAATCCAGAGCGCCATGAACCGTGGAAAATACTGTAAAACATAAAACAGTAAAAACAAAAAAACAAAACAAAAACAGAGCTTCATGATCACTCCCTCTGGACCTGTCTATCTCGCTCTCTAATGTTTTTTAATACACTTTATGGCCTACTACCTCCTCTAATGACACCAGCTTGTATTTTCATTCCGCTGCTCAGCTCTGCTCTGGCTCACTCGTTTGGATCATTATTTTTATTTCGCAGAATCACACCTCCAGGACTCCGGGCCGAGAGGTTCGGTGACCCCGGGAAAGACACTCTCTTCACTGGGCACAGTTTTCTCCAGTCGCCCCCTATTTCTCCAGCTCCAGCCTCAAATGCCACTGCGCCCTTTGTCTTCTAGTGTTTGGCTCATTACATCTGGGTTCATTAAAGAATAAAAACAAAAAATAAAATTGAAATAAATACAATTGCAAAGAGGGAAAGGCAGGCAGTTTCTAAAAACAAGTAAAAGCAGGCTAGGTCAAAATAATATTAATCAAGTGTAAGTACAAAAGTGGTTTTAGAAATGACTTACTAAGGAGGTATTATGCAAAACTGACTTTTTGGAGCTTTGTACCATGTTATAATTTAGTTCCCCCAACAAAGACGAGCCTGGAGAGGTTTTAAATGTCATCTGTGCATGTTTAAGTAACTCGCTCCTGCACAAATTCTCCATAAATATACAAAAGCGTGACACAAAACAACACGACACACTACAGCTTCACAAACCTGGTGTGATGTGCAGTGGTTTCATGAAGCGCTCTGAAGGGGGAGTGATTTAGTGTGGGGAGCAACAGAACGGGATACGAAGGGTGTTAAAAATCAAACGTATAAAACAATAAATCATTTTGAAAACGATAGAAGGTGACATAGTGATCATAGGGACGCTCGGGAAGTTTTGGTGCTGCTTCTGGAAGTGTTACGGCTTTGAATGTTCCGCAATATGGCATTAAATTGGGGCTGCACAATACTGTATGTCAATCCTACAAGAAAATAAATAAATCTCATTAACACAAAGTTCTCCATTTTACAGAAGTGGTCTTAAATACAACAGTGTAACAACCACTGTAAATGTTCTGTATGACACTAAATAAATAAATAAAATAATAATAATACAAAATTAAAATAAATAAAATAAATAAAATAAATAAATTATTATAAATTATTAATTAATAATAATTAATTAATTATTATAATTAATAATAATAATAATTTTTATTTAAAATTCACTTTTAAAAACAAGGTTTACAAAGTGCTGTACAATACAAAAAACATAAAAATAGCAAACAAAAGGCACACAAAAACAAACAATGATGCAAACAATCCAATTCATTATAATAAATACATAAAAATAAATAGAATACAAATAAATAAGGAATAAAATCAGACTAAAACCAGCTAAAGGAAGGCCAAACAATAAAAATGAGTCTTAAGAAGTGATTTAAAAGATGATAGTGATGGTGCGAGTCTTATCTCCTCAGGCAGGTCGTTCCAAAGCCGATGAGCCCGGACTGAAAAGGCTCCATCACCTTCGTCCGGAGCCTGGACTTTGGAAGAGCCACAGTGACCTGCCTGAGGATCTGCGACTGCGAGAAAAGTTAAAAGTTAAAAGTTCTGAAATGTAACTTGGTGCAAGACCTAAACGAGCTTTAAAAGTGAAGTGAAGTTTAAAAGTGAAGTGAAGTAAAAACAGGCTCATGTGTTGATGTTTGTTAAACCCAGTGAGGAGCCGAACTGCTGCGTTTTGAACCCGTCGGAGGCTGGAGATGGATTTGGAGTGGAGGCCGGAGAGGAGAGAGCTGCAGTAGTCTAGACGGGAGAAGACGAGCGCGTGGATGACTTTTTCAAACGCAGGGAGGGAGAGGATAGTTTTGATTTGGACTCTTGTGAGCTTTAAGTGTTTAAAACAGACCTGGAGTTGTGTTTTGTTTCATTCACACATGTTTGAGTAACTCTTTATTATTACCCTTTTTATCCAAAGCTCAAAACGCTCTGTTCCACCTTGTGATGTCATGAAGCGGTAGTTTTCAAGTTCACAGCTGCATGCTTGGGTTTAAATTATCTACAGGATGGTATTAAATGTATTTATCTTGCATTTATTCATCTACAGGCAGTGTTGGGGAGTAACAGATTACATGTACTGGAGTTACATAATCAGAGTACAAATTATGAGTAACTGTATTCAGTTACAGTTACTGTTTCAGTGAGTGGTAATTGGATTACAGTTACTTTGTTGAAATAAATGGATTACACAGAGGTATTTTCCTGTTTTCACATTTGGGGCTATATCCCCCTTTTTTTTTCTTTTTTTTTTCTGTAATTCCACTAAACCATTCAAAACCAGGACTAAACAAAACCAGGACTAAACCCTAAAACCAGGACTAAACCAGGACTAAAGCAGGACTAAACCAGGACTAAACCAGGAATAAACCAGGTCTAAAACCAGGACTAAAGCAGGACTAAAGCAGGACTAAACCAGGACTAAAACCAGGTCTAAACCAGGACTAAACCAGGACTAAACCAGGACTAAAACCAGGTCTAAACCAGGACTAAAGCAGGACTAAACCAGGACTAAAACCAGGTCTAAACCAGGACTAAACCAAGACTAAACCAGGTCTAAACCAGGATTTAACAGGACTAAATCATGCTGCGTGGACCTTGTCTCCTCTTCTTCTATCAATAATATTTTTTAATAAAGTCTGGGCTTTTTATTTTCTTTTAGGAGACAAAACATATGTGATATAACTTATATCACTTATGTGAAAATCCTTGTCTTTGCTTCTCTACAGCAAATCAAGTAATCCAAAGTATTCAGATTACATTTCTCACTTTAAATAATTTATTGGATTAAGTTACAAACTACATTTTGGGATATGTAATCTGTAATCTGTAGGGGAATACATTTTAAAAGTCACCTTCCCAACTCTGACCACAGGTGTTATTTATTGCTCAGATGTCAAATATCTTTTTTAAAAATGTGAGTGGGGTCACCCTTCGAGCCTCCATGGCCACACTGTGGAACATTCTAGGCACATCTCCATGGAGACAAGCAGATGATAGACCCTACACCAGACAAGTTACGCAGTGTACCTTTAAAATAAAACGGAATAAATAAATAACCTTGTGATGTGATGAAGCGGGAGTTTTCAAGTGAACAGTGAACAGAGATTGGCAATTCCAAAGTTGAAATGATCCAGATGATTCTAGCAAAGGTGCAGGGAGTTTAAAAACACAATGGAGCACTTCCTGTATTGCCCAAGGTGTAAATAGAGTGTTTTCAGTTTGAGACAAGAACTCTTAAAATATAAATGCGCAGGGTTTGTGTGTCAAACATGCGTGAAAGAAACAAAAGCACAACTCCAGGTCTGTTTGCGACGAGGAAACCAAAAGGAAAGTGATTAGCAATTAGTGTGTATAGAATGAACATGGGGATATTTTCAGAGATTAGGCATTAAAAATAGAGTGTCACGAGTTTCCTGTCGCACGTCTGAGCTTTAGGACGAGTTTCAGAATTTCAAATAAATAAATAAAAGCGACGCAAAAGAGAGGGAGACAAAGGAGCAGCTGCAGCGTGAATATTACATTTTACTAAAGACTGAGCGGAAATCTGCGGAGAGAAAGAAGCGATGGAGAGAGAGGAGAGGATGTTTACGCACAAAGAGAGGGAGAGAGAGAGAGGAGAAGAGAGGGGGAGACGAGAGAGGGAGAAACAGAACGAGAGATAGGAAGAGGATGTTCATGCTCAAAGAGAGAGAGAAAAGAAAAGAGATGGAGAGATAGAGAGTAAATGTTTATGTACAAAGAGAGAGAAGGAAAGACGGGGGGTGGAGGAGAGGGAAAGAGAGAGAGGAGAGGGAGAGTAGAGGAGAGATGGAGTGAGGACCAAGAGGGGGCGAGGGACCGGTGGTCTTAGGGACAATATTTTCACAGAGCGGAGGTGTCCAGGAGGCAGGATCAGGCGCAGCATGCTTTAGTCCTGGTTAAATCCTGTTTTAGTCCTGGTTTTAGACCTAGTTTACATCTGGTTTAGTCCTGGTCTACACCTGGTTTAGGGCGCTTTCACACCTCTAGTTTTATTATTTGGTTCGCACCAGGCAATAAAATAGTTATTATGTAGCACATAGACTCCAGTGTGGTCCTTTCACTCCGGCAAACCAACCCAAACTGGTCCATTTGATGTTTCATCAATGATTATCTTCCGGTAGAAATAAATGCCCATTTTGGGATCAGCCCAAGGTTCTGCTGGTCTCCCAGGAAACATCGGTGCCTCCAGTTGCAAAAGGTACTGATGTTCTTGTTAACAGCGCAGGCCGTCCTCATCTCAACTTATCATTATGAACTTATAAAACAGCAGCATTTAGAACTTTGTACACAACTCACCACACATCATCTCAGGGCAGAAGCTCTGAGCTCAGGAAACAGCGATAAATACACAGGACACTCACTGTAGCACACAGTCCCTCAGGACGGGACTGGGGGTCTGGTCCTCAGTCTGGTTGGTCAGATAGATCCTGAGGCTCTGTCCTCCATGTTCTGGCTCCAGACAGGGATGAGCAAGACCACTGAGCAGTGGACTGGGTCCGACCGGGCCAGTCCGATCCTGCAAAGCATCTGGACACAAGCGTGAATCCAGTTTGGTTGGTTGTATGTTGATCTGAGCGTCCGTCCTCTGCGCACTTGGTTCTTCCCGGAGAAAGTGCTTCTCAGACCAAGGCACCTAACACTCCGCTGCAGCTCATCTGAGCCCGGGGAACAGAGGTACACACCTTCAATCTTGACTCACTCTGGAGCGATACATTTGCACGTTGGTACTTGCTCTGATCTTTGTGTGTCACATTCTCTGTATTGGCCATTGTTGGCAAAAAAGTTTGAAAATGAGTCGCGGCTGTGGAGGTCTCCAAAGGCGTACAGCACGACACTTCAGGCAGAGGAGACACGTATCCTCTCCCATGATGCATTCTGAATAGGTCGTCCTGATTTGATCCTGGTTTTAGTCCTGGTTTTAGTCCTGGTTTAGTCTTGGTTTAGTCCTGGTTTTAGTTCTGTTTTTAGTCTTGGTTTTAGTTCTGGTTTTAGTTCTGGTTTTAGTTCTGGTTTGGTCCTGGGGGTTCTGGTTTAGTCCTGGTTTTAGTCTTGGTTTTAGTTCTGGTTTGGTCCTGGTTTTAGTCTTGGTTTTAGTTCTGGTTTTAGTTCTGGTTTTAGTCCTTGTTTTAGTTCTGGTTTGGTCCTTGTTTTAGTCCTTGTTTTAGTCCTGGTTTTAGTCCTTGTTTTAGTCCTTGTTTTAGTCCTGGTTTTAGTCCTTGTTTTAGTCCTTGTTTTAGTCCTGGTTTTAGTCCTTGTTTTAGTCCTTGTTTTAGTTCTGGTTTTAGTCCATGTTTTAGTCCTCGTTTTAGTCTTGGTTTTAGTCCTGGTTTTAGTTCTGGTTTGGTCCTGGTTTTAGTCCTTGTTTTAGTTCTGGTTTGGTCCTGGTTTAGTCCTGGTTTTAGTTCTGGTTTGGTCCTGGTTTAGTCCTTGTTTTAGTTCTGGTTTTAGTCCTGGTTTAGAGACGTGGTCCACACTGCATATGGGAGGGGGGTTTGCACTTTCGTGGCCCGGTACCAAACGACCCATGGCCCGGTACCAGTCCCCGGCCCTGAGGTTGTGGACCCCAGCTCTAACCAATGAGCCTACTCCACTTAGAAAGAACGAGGGAATAAGAGAGGAAGAGAAAGGGAGAGGAGAGCAGTGCAGAGGAGCAGTGCGGAGGAGAGGTCTATATTTAAAATCAGGAGTGTTTATGAAGAACACTGCACACATTTGGAATCTGAATTGTTGATTGTTTACACGATTCCGGCATTTCAAAAGAACTGAAATAAAATGATTTGATATTCAGGATTTGGAGTATTTTTGTACAGTCTAGTGCAGTACTTATGTAGGAGCAAAATACAAAAGATCCTGCACTTATGAAACTTTGAAGAAGGTATTTTAGACCTGGACTAGACCTGGTTTAGACTTGATTTGAACGGGGTCGCCTCTCCATAGATCTAGTGTTGGGAGTGTTACTTTTAAAATGTAATCCCCTACAGATTACAGATTACATACCCCAAAATGTAGTTTGTAACTTAATCCATTAAATTACTTTAAGTGAGTAATGTAATCTGAATACTTTGGATTACTTGGTTTGCTGTAGAGCAGAAAAGACAAGGGGTGTTTTTTTTGCTAAAAGACAATAAAAAGTCCAGTCTTTACTTCACCAAAGAAGATGAGGAGACACGTCCACACAGCAGGATTTAGTCCTGTTAAATCCTGGTTTAGTCCTGGTTTAGACCTGGTTTAGACCTGGTTTGGACTTGGTTTGGACTTGGTTTAGACCTGGTTTAGACCTGGTTTAGACCTGGTTTAGACCTGGTTTTAGACCCTGGTTTAGACCTGGTTTTAGACCTGGTTTAGACCTGGTTTAGACCTGGTTTAGACCTTGTTTTAGACTGGTTTAGACCTGGTGGTTTAGACCTGGTTTAGACCTGGTTTTAGACCTGGTTTAGACCTGGTTTAGACCTGGTTTAGACCTGGTTTAGACCTGGTTTAGACCTGGTTTTAGACCTGGTTTGGACCTGGTTTAGACCTGGTTTTAGACCTGGTTTAGACCTGGTTTAGACCTGGTTTAGACCTGGTTTGGACCTGGTTTAGACCTGGTTTAGACCTGGTTTTAGACCTGGTTTAAACCTGGTTTAGACCTGGTTTAGACCTGGTTTTGGACCTGGTTTAGACCTGGTTTAGACCTGGTTTAGACCTGGTTTAGACCTGGTTTAGACCTGGTTTAGACCTGGTTTGGACCTGGTTTAGACCTGGTTTTAGACCTGGTTTAGACCTGGTTTTGGACCTGGTTTAGACCTGGTTTAGACCTGGTTTAGACCTGGTTTAGTGTCCAGCAATGAGTGGAATTACCGAAAAAAGAAGAAGGGAAAAAAACAAACAAAAAAAAAAAACAACAGGAAAATACCGCCATGTAATCCATTTATTTCAACAAAGTAACTGTAATCCAACTACCACTCACTGAAACAGTAACTGTAACTGAATACAGTTACTCATAATGTGTACTCTGATTACATAACTCCAGTACATGTAATCTGTTACTCCCCAACACTGGATAGATCTGACTTGTAACTTGGTCTGGTTTGGTCTCCATGAAGATAGAAAGGTTTAATGCCATACTGTGAAACATTCCAGACAAAACAATAACGTCTCCATGGAGAAAAGCATCAGACAGACTCTCCACCAGAAAAGTGACACAGTGCAGCTTTAAATGATGGTTGCAAAGTCGGGCATGACGCTGTAAATCCTCCAGGATAATGTCTATAATCGGTCCGGTCTGGTGCTGGTTGTCATAACGATGCCTCTGCATGTTCTGGGTGATTTGATGGTTTCATGTGGAGAGGGACGACTGTTCTACGGGAGCCTGGAGAGAACAAACTGAGCCCAGCAGGAGACCACAGCACCTGCTCTGAACTCCTGATGAAATACACTAGAAGAGCAGCTCTATACCTGGACTAAACCAGGACCGAACCAGGACTAAACCAGGAATAAACCAGGACCAAACCAGGACTAAAGCAGGACTAAACCAGGACTAAAGCAGGACTAAACAGGACTAAAGCAGGAAACTAACAGGACTAAACAGGAAACAGGACCAAACCAGGACCAACCAGGACTAAACCAGGACTTAATCAGGACTAACAGGACTAAACCAGGACTAAACCAGGACTAAAACAGGACTAAACCAGGACTAAACAGGACTAAACCAGGACTAAAGCAGGACTAAACCAGGACCTAAACCAGGACTAAACCAGGACTAAAGCAGGACTAAACCAGGACTAAACAGGACCAAACCAGGACTAAACCAGGACTAAAGCAGGACTAAACCAGGACTAAACCAGGACTAAACCAGGACTAAACCAGGACCAAACCAGGACTAAACCAGGACCAAACCAGGACTAAACCAGGACTAAAGCAGGACTAAACCAGGACTAAACCAGGACTAAACCAGGACTAAAGCAGGACTAAAGCAGGACTAAACCAGGACTAAACCAGGACCAAACCAGGACCAAACCAGGACTAAACCAGGACTAACCAGGACTAAAACCAGGACTAAACCAGGACTAAACCAGGACTAAAGCAGGACTAAACCAGGACTAATCAGGACTAAACCAGGACTTAATCAGGACTAAACCAGGACTAAACCAGGACTAAACCAGGACTAAACCAGGACTAAACCAGGACTTAATCAGGACTAAACCAGGACTAAACCAGGACTAAAGCAGGACTAAACCAGGACTAAACCAGGATTAAACCAGGATTAAACCAGGACTAAACCAGGACTAAAGCAGGACTAAACCAGGACTAAACCAGGACTAAACCAGGATTAAACCAGGACTAAACCAGGACCAAACCAGGATTAAACCAGGACCAAACCAGGACTAAACCAGGACTAAACCAGGACTAAACCAGGACCAAACCAGGACTAAAGCAGGACCAAACCAGGACTAAAGCAGGACCAAACCAGGACCAAACCAGGACCAAACCAGGACTAAACCAGGACTAAAGCAGGACTAAACCAGGACCAAACCAGGACCAAACCAGGACTAAACCAGGACTTAATCAGGACTAAACCAGGATTTAACCAGGACTTAAACAGGACTAAACTAAGTCTAAGCCAAGACAAAACCAGGACTAAACCTGGACTAAGGCAGTACTAAGCCAGGACTTAAACAATACTAAACCAAATGTAAGTCAGGACTTAACCAGGTCTTAACCAGGTCTAAAAAAATGACTTATCCAGGTCTAAACCAGGACTTAACCAGGTCTTCACCAGGTCTAACCAAGGACAAATACAGTCTAACCTTGGACTGAAACAAGTCTAAACCAGGTCTAACATGGGACTAAAATAGGTTTAACTCAGACTAAAACAAGTCCAAACCAATTGTAAACTAGGTCTAACCAAGGTCTAAACCAGGTCTAACCCAGGTCTAACACTATTTAATCTATAGACTTGATTATTGGGGCGGGTCAATCAGACCCAAAAATGTATTTTCATTTATTTTCTCGCCAGGTGAGAAATAAATCGGGTTATTCTGATTTTAAAGCCAAATTCATTTATTCCTGGATCATGTAAACATTTATTATTCTTCTTCAAAAAAAAAAAAAAAAAAATTAAAATATTTTAATTCCGAACTATTTAATTCAGAACAGTTCATTCGGAATTAAAAAACATCATGTAAACGTGGCCAACAAGAGGAGGATGGACGACTGTTAAGCTGTTTCCAGAGTCTTTGATATGGTTCTGTGCATGATCAGGTGCAGAAAACACTCTGTTCCACCTTGTGATGTCATGTGGTAATACAGGAAGTGCTCCACTGTGTTTTGAAACTCTATTTTGAAAGATTTCAGTTCTGGAATTGCTCATCTCTACTGAACTATAGGTAAACTTGAAAACTACCGCGTCGTGACATCACAAGGTGGAACGGGGCATTTGGAGATGTACACTGACCAATTGTTAAAGGGTTACTCAAACATTAACAAAAAACAGACAAAAATAAAGAAACAAAACACAAGTCCAGGTCTATTTTTGATGAGGTAACAACATTAGAACAAGACTTAAATTAGGGCGACCATATTTTCGTTTCTGAAAACCCGGACACCTTAGGGAAGGGGGGGATTAGTCCTCCTCTTCAGTCCTGGAATCAGTCCTGGGTTAGTCCTGGTTTAGTTTTATTTCAGTTCGTGTCGTAGGCAGTGCAAAAGTTTGATATAATCTCGGGTTAACGGGCAGGTGTGGTCCTGTACTGCGCAGGTGCGGTGTTGGACTGCGTGTCTCCAAAAATGGACCCGTGCGGGACTCTGCGCTGTAGGCTCCATTACAGAATAAATGAATCTTAAGTTCGTTACATAAAGAAGGAGGAAAATAACACAAGGACGACAGCAGCAATAAGTTTTAAGAAGGAAGTAAAAAGTGTTGCACCTGTCCTGTCTGAGAAAAGTGTATAAAGTTTGTGCTGAGGGGTTTTACAGACTTAAAACAGATAGAATAATTGTAAAATATAAAGTTGATACTTCGCAGATTTCACCTATCGTGGGTTATTTTTAGAACATAACCCCCGTGATAAACGAGGGAACACTGTACTCTCACCTCACAACCTGTGTACATGGACTCACACTTGTCCCGACCAGGATGGAAAACTGAGAATTTCTTGTCCAAGTCATCGTTAAATGTGCATTTGTGCTTTGGTATGTTGCAGACTGACCGACTGTTTGTGTCTTGCTCCTTCTGAGTCACAGAGAACTAAGAGAGACGCTCAGTTTAATGCCCCCAATGAACGGTACTGAAAACCTGGACATTTGCATCACTTTATAAAAAAAAACCCAGACGCCCAGGACAGGACACAAAATACGGACATGTCCAGGGAAAAACAGACGTTTGGTCACACTAACTTAAATCTCACAAGAGTCCATTTTGCCTGATTTTGGACTTTAAACTTCCTCCTTTCACAGTTTGAAAATCATCTTTAAAATCCTCCCTCCACAAACACAAGTGGTACAGCTGTGGCCGGTCGCGGTGGGCACCCTCTCCTTTGTGGTGCCAGCTCATTACTGGGGTTGGGCGCCTGGCATTTGAGGGGCATCAGTAATTTAGAGCTCCGTCTGCAGCTCGGGCATCAGAGAAAGGTCAAGGGCTTTTTCTCCATTCACTTTCCTGGAATAGTGACCCTGGAGGCTGCAGGTGGACACTCACATGGGAGCTGCTCTGTTACATTATTTATTTATTGACCCCAGACCCTGGATTTATAAGTGGACATAGTTAACCCACGATCTGTGATGTTCCAAACGGGAAATGAGCGTGGGGACACTTCCACATCCATCATCTCTGGTTCCAGTTGACTTAACATTGAAAAACTGTCTCCTCTCTCTCTGAAAAAATGGTCACGTGTTGGTGAGTTACGTCTCTTACAGTTCCACAAAGCAGTACTTGAATGGAAACAAAAATATGAAATTAAATAAATTAAAAAATCAAAAATTGTGAGGTCAGAATTGGAAACTGAACCATGAAATGTACATGGGTCTGGTCAAGCAGTAACGGAGGGAAACAGGGGCAGATTTTTGACATTCAAATGTCTCTTATTCAGAAACTAGAGGAACTATTGAAATAAGTAAAGTATCAGAATGTAGGAAAGAGTTACACTCCAACAGGGTCAAGTTAAACCTGTGATATTCTTTCAAGTTGTTGACAAAAAATTTAAAAACTCATGTCGGTAACGGAGGGAATGAAATATGCAGCACTTTTTGGGCAATAAATCCAAACAGTGATAACTCTTGGTTCTCACTTCCATATCCTTAACAAACTGGTTTGAATATTTGCTTCATATAGTTTTCTACCATATGGTACAAGATTAGGTTGAAAAACCTCTGACTTTTTGACTCATGAGATTTTTTATGAAGAAAGGTCATGGTAACAGAGGGAAAAGTAACGGAGGGAAAATTGTGCAAACAAGTAGAAGGTGCAGGATTTTACATCATTTGTCAACTTTTTTTTTCCCGAATACTTTAATATTACTTCAAAATGAAAGGAAACTATTTCTATAAAATATGTCAGTCCTTCCAAGCAAATTTTTATCATTTTAAATACATTTTTTTTAAATCATGTACCTTTATCAACAGTTCAAAGATGGAATAACACAAGATATGATGAAATACATCCATTTATTGACATGATTTTCAGGTCTTTGAAATTTGGGAAATAATTTTTGTTCCATGTTTCATACATGGTCTGTTTAAAACATATGGAACTTTAGAACCAAAAATGGTCCAGAAAAAAGGTCAACAGTTTCATAAACTAGAGTACATATGTATCTGTTCAATACATTTTTATATCAGATGCATTAACTTGAATTTTTGGCCTTGTTGTTTACTTCTGCTTGACCAGACCCACATATTAGGAATTATGTAACAATTTCATCTTTTCTTGTGGATCCAATCTTGTATCAGGTCTGAACCAAATCTGAACCAGATCTGAACCAGGTCTCAACTTGGTCTAAACAAAGACTTAACCAAGACTAGACCAGGATATAACCAGGCCCAAACCAGGTCTGAACCATGATTTAAATCTCATCTTTCCTCATTCTCATGGACCCAAATCTCACATCAGGTCTAAAACCAGGTCTGAACCAGGTCTAAACCAGGACTTAACCAGGTTTAAACCAGGTCTGAACCAGGTCTAAACAAGGACTAAACAAGGACTAAACCAGGTCTGAACCAGATCTGAATCAAGTCAAAACCAGGACTTAACCAGGACTAAACCAGGACTTAGCCACGTCTAAACCAGGACTTAAATCTCATCTTTTATTGTTCTTGTGAACCCAGTCTCATATCAGGCCTAAACCAGGACTGAACCAGGTTTGAATCAAGTCTAAACCAGGACTTAACCAGGAATAAACCAGGACTTAGCCAGGTCTGAACCAGGACTTAAACCTCATCTTTTCTCATTCCTGTGGGCCCAATCTTGTATGAGGTCTAAACCAGGTCTGAACCAGGTCTAAACAAGGACTTACCCATGACTAAACAGGTGCAGATATTTCGTATAAAAAGCTCTTGAGGTCAAAATAAAATCAGTTGTGTAATGTGTACATTTAATTATGAAGTGTTTTATTGTCACAGAATCAGGAAGTGCACAGTTAGCATGCAAGGTGCTGTTTGCTTTATTGTGACGGCAAAAATTTGCTCTGAGGCTCACTAAACAAGGCCTTTTTTTTTTTTAGATAAAATCAACTGGAGCCAGAGTCAGTGGAGCCAGAAGCGCGCCCATGCTCACTTCCTGTTTGGAATGTGGTGGCTATGTCCATTTATATATATACAGTGTATGTTTGGACCACTGCAAAATGAACCAGTCCTGTTTTTCATGTTTTTAAGACAGGACAGCTGTGAAACATTCCAGGTGAAGCAATAACATCTCCACAGAGTAAGACAAACAGACAGCAGACCCTCCACCAGAAAAGTTCCACACTGCGTCTTTACAAAAACATATAAGGTTACTGAAGCGATGTCAACTTTTACTTTTAGCAGTAGCAAAATGTTGTCCTTCAAAAGTGATTATTGTACGAGTTTGAGTGACATTCCTGCTCAGTACTGCATGTACCAGCTTCAACCGCTGCATACTTTAAATACACAAACTCCAGCGGGGCAGATTAGAACCAGACGCTTCATGGTTGAGTGGCAAAGCTCTGCACCACCCGAGCGTTTCCAATGGGCCCCGGTGTCTTTGAACTGAGGTACACATGTGTGCGCTGACGTTTTCTTTCACTTTTATTTATTTGTGATGTCGTTTATCGAGCAGGTCCAGGACATGTGCAGGAGGTCTGGGGTCAGGAGAGTCACTGTGAGGGACAAAGTGTAGATAGAAAAGATTTTTACTGTTTTAAAAATGTGAAAAACAGGTTCATTTTAGAGGTGCATTGTGTAATTTTAGGAGATGTTATTGGGCCCGGTCAAGTGGTAATGGAGGGAAACAGGGGCAGATTTTTGACATTCAAATGTCTCTTATTCAGAAACTAGAGGAACTATTGAAATAAGTAAAGTATCAGAATGTAGGAAAGAGTTACACTCCAACAGGGTCAAGTTAAACCTGGGATATTCTTTCAAGTTGTTGACAAAAAATTTAAAAACTCATGTCGGTAACAGAGGAAATGAAATATGCAGCACTTTTTGGGCAATAAATCCAAACAGTGATAACTCTTGGTTCTCACTTACATATCCTTAACAAACTGGTTTGAATATTTGCTTCATATAGTTTTCTACCATATGGTACAAGATTAGGTAGAAAAACCTCTTACTTTTTGACTAATGAGATTTTTTATGAAGAAAGGTCATGGTAACGGAGGGAAAATTGTGCAAGCAAGTAGAAGGTGCATGATTTTACATAATTTGTCATCTTTTTTCTTCCGAATTCTTTAATATTACTTCAAAATGAAAGGAAAGTATTTCTCTAAAATATGTCAGTCCTTCCAAGCAAATTTGTATCATTTTAAATACATTTTTTTTTGAAAAATCATGTGCCTTCATCAACAGTTCAAAGATGGAATAACACAAGATATGATGAAATACATCCATTTATTGACATGATTTGCAGGTCTTTGAAATTTGGGAAATAATTTTTGTTCCATGTTTCATACATGGTCTGTTTAAAACATATGGAACTTTAGAACCAAAAATGGTACAGAAAAAAGGTCAACAGTTTCATAAACTAGAGTACATATGTATCTGTTCAATACATTTTTATATCAGATGCATTAACTTGAATTTTTGGCCTTGCTGTTTACTTCTGCTTGACCTTGCCCCATTACTTTGTTTGTCTAGAATATTTCACAGTATGGTATGAAACCCAACAAGTTAGGAACATTTATGAAACTGATTACATAAAAAAAAAAAAAAAAGTACAAAAAAATGCTGTTTTTGAGCAGTGCATACGCTAAAAGCATAAGTACTATAAAGGTCAGTTTTGTCTTTATTGAAATAGTACATACCCTAAAGCTAAAGGTTGAAGTAGTTTGTAAATAATAGTTTTCTTCTTTTTCAACACAACATAACTAGTTCACAAAACTTAACACCTTTTGGTGCCTTCAACACCAACTGTTACACTGTTTACTACAAACTTTTATTTTTTACCAGTACTGACTCGATTTGTAGTAAATGTAAAATTAAACAGACTGAACCATACACATTGTTGAATTACATTTTTTATTAACCAACTGTATAAACTTTAATAATGTGCTGGTACAGTGGAGGATGTCAATAGAAATACTAGGGACTAGACCAGGACTAGACCAGGACTAAACCAGGACTAAACCAAGACTAAACCCATACTAGACCCGGACTAGACCCGGACTAGACCAGGACTAGACCAGGACTAGATACATTAGTGCAGAGTGCATAACAATTTACTTTAATTACACACTTGTTTTACAATTTTATTATTACCAACCCATTTTATTCTGAAAATCTAGTCACCCCACTTTATTCTGACACTGACTGGAACTTGTCTTGGAAAGAGAGAGAGAGAGAAATGGAGAGAGGTGGAGGAGAGAGACAGAGAGAGACAGAGAGAGGAGGATGAGAGAGGAGGAGAGAGATGGAGAGAGAAGGAGGAGGAGAGAGAGACAGAGAGAGGAGGATGAGAGAGGAGGAGGAGGAGAGAGAGATGGAGAGAGGAGGAGAGAGAGAGGAGGAGAGAAATGAACAGAGGAGAAGGAGATCGAGCTGGAGAGAGGAGGAGGAGTAAGAGGAGAGAAATGGAGAGAGGAGGACTAGAAGAGAGAGAGAGAGATGGGGAGATGAGGAGAAGGAGGAGAGAGATGGAGAGAGGAGGAGAGGAGAGAGAGATAGAGGAGGACAGGGAAGGGGAGAGAGAGGGAGAGATGGAGAGAGATGGCGAGGCCGAGCAGCAGTTTAGCAGAAAACAACAGCGCGATAAGGAGAGAGTGTCAGAGGAGATGGGCTCAGTGATGGAGAGACGGAGGAACAGCTGCTGCTTTAAAGTGTCACAACAAAACAAGAAAACAACACCGAGACAGACGGAGAGGTACAACGAAACCAGCGGGACGCACTTATCCAACTTCTGTCATTGTGTCCTGAGGCAAGACACTTCGTCTACCTTGTCTAAAGTATGAAAGGGGCTGATGGTGCAGACTGACAGCCTCACTTCTGTCAGTCTGCCCCAGGACAGCTGTGGCTACAATATACTTATGTGTTTGTGTTACAGTTTGATAAATACTTAGTGTGTTTACAGTTTGATAAATACATTATGTGTTGTGTGCAGGTACAGTTTGATAAATACATTATGTGTTGTGTTCAGGTACAGTTTGATAAATACATTATGTGTTGTGTTCAGGTACAGTTTGATAAATACATTATGTGGTGTGTTCAGGTACAGTTTGATAAATACATTATGTGTTGTGTTCAGGTACAGTTTGATAAATACATTATGTGTTGTGTGTTCAGGTACAGTTTGATAAATACATTATGTGTTGTGTTCAGGTACAGTTTGATAAATACGTTATGTGTTGTGTTCAGGTACAGTTTGATAAATACATTATGTGTTGTGTTCAGGTACAGTTTGATAAATACATTATGTGTTGTGTTCAGGTACTATGCGATCTGCTGCCAGCCGCTGGTCTACAGGAACAAGATGACTCCGATGCGAGTGGCTCTGATGATCGGGGGCTGCTGGTCCATCCCCACCTTCATCTCCTTCCTGCCCATCATGCAGGGCTGGAACAGCATCGGCATCGACCACCTGGTGAGAACTACACACACACACACACATATACACACACACACACAGGCACACGCACACACACACACGCGCGCACGCACACACATATACATATACACACACACGCACATACACACACGCACAACACACACACATACACGCATACATACGCACGCACACGGACACACACACGCACACACACACACACACGCACGCACACACACGCGCACACACAAGCAACACACAAGCACACACACAAGCACACATGCGCACACACACACACATACACGCACACACACACACGCACACACACACACGCACACACACACACGCACACACACACACACATACGCACACACGCACGCACATACACACACGCACACACGCGCTCACACACACGCACACACATGCACGCACACACACGCACACGCACACACACACGCACACACACACTCACAGGCACATGTACATAAAGTCCCAGTGCGAGTGCGTCTCCAGTACAGCAGGTGTTGGGGTCGACGTCCCTGAGCAAATGCTGCACCTCAGTTAAAAAAAAAAAAAAAAACTGTGTGTGCGCTGTGTGTTATATATGTATATTATTTATCTGATACCTGATCGGAACATAACGCCCGAGTCCAGATGGAGTTGGCCGTCACATGACCGACTCAGATTTTCAGATTTTCGATCACGTGATCAGATCAGGACAACACTAATTATGTCTATACTGTGTTTTGATTATGTGCTGATGTCGAGGTGTTTTTTTTTTTTTTTTTTTGCGTGTGTATGTGTGTGTGTGTGTGTGTGTGTGTGTGTGTGTGTGTGTGTGTGTGCTGGTTCCATACTATGCCCCAGTTAAGGAGCATGGTCTGGGGGCTGTCCTCTTTTTTTTTTCTCCTCCCCCATGTCCTCCTGTTACGCTGTATTATTTTCTTCTTCTGCTACCTGTCTTCCATTCTAGTACGTGGTGTCCTGGTGCTTTTATTTTGCCATTGTGTCTGTAAATCAATTCCTGGTCCCGATACGGAACTCGGCTCCAAATCTACTTGTATAACTGCTAGTCTCAATGAGCTTCATTTGACTGGAGCTGAAAGCTATGAGTGACGTCACGCTCCTTTACTTCACTTCTCTCTGCTTCTGACACACCACAGCGAGCAAAAATAAAAACAGCCAAATTGATGAAATTGAACACATGAAGTGTGTCAAAACGGTCAATAGCCCTAAAGCCGAAGCTGATTTTACTCACTGTACTTGAAGTGGTCCGCATAATAATATCAATACAATAAAACACAATCGACTTGAATAGAGTTTGAGCTGTGGCCACTCCAAAACCCTTTTATCCATCACAGAAAACAATTATTTCCCACACGAATGCAGTCGTGAATGCAGCATTTACAAAGAGTGGACTTTTTCATGTTTTTCTGCGGTAACTGCCTCGACATGTCATCAACGAGACAGAGGCAGGCCGCTGACACCGAACACACCACTCTGCTCAACTGCGATGCTTTCGGGGGCTTACAAAAGGATCAGACAAAAGAGTATTCGGTTTCTAAACAGTGAAAACAATGACTACATGTTTAATACAATACAGGAGGATTCAGCTGTTGTGAGACGGTGTGGCTGTAGTTTTTATTCGAAACAAGATGGAAGATCTGAATTATGTTTTTAGGATCTGTGGATGTTTAGTCTGATGTTTTGTAATTGTAAATAAACATATGAGATCATCCATGACGTAACCGAATGAAATTGAAATTGCAATTTGAACGAGCACAAACAATGATTTTTATTTTTATTTTTTTACTTTTTATGAACGATAGCGACCAAGAAAAAATACTCTCTTGCCACGTTTACATGAGATCTTTAATTCCGAATAAAAATAATTGAATTCTGAATAAAAATTAAAACACTTAATTTGAAATGAAAATGATTATTCAGAATTAAATTTACCATATTTTCTGCACTATTAGGTGCTCTAGATTATAAGGCGCACTGTCATAGAATGGTCTATTTTCGCACTGGACTTTAAAGGAAACACAACAGTGTGATGGGTGAGTGGTTTTGTTTGTTTGTGTTGTTCACGGTGACTCTGGGCTTTGTTCAGTTGTGGCGTGTAGGGAGGGTGCTGTCTGGGACCAACGGATTGTCGGCGTGTTCACAGTGACTCAGTTGTTCAGTTGTGTCTAGAAGTGGCACATTGCGCTCGCTTTTTTCGGTTCGTTCCTCCGTTCCGTTCCTCGTCGGCGTGGAGTGATGAGTGTGTCTGTGGGTGTTTTTCGCAGTGCGGTCGCTGTCTGCTCCGTGTGTGTTTGCATGCGCCGCGGGTGGTGCGGCTTCAAGACTGCTTCAAGAACTACCGGTATTTTAAAACTGGATTAACAACAAAGCAGAAGGGACACTTTGGAAAAGAATGCTGTTCTCACGATACCAGGGTCCAGTGATGGCGATCCTGGATCTGTAAGTTTACTACTAGTAAACCGCTGAAGAGAAGTAAAAGCAAACTGCAGCGTTTATTTTTGAAGATTATCCGACATATAATTTCAATAAGCATGTCATCTGTCTTGTTCTACCTGTTTTAGTTTGACAAACGTTACATGGTCCTACGATATTACATTGATACTAACAACAGACTTAGAGCATCATTTTATTCTAGTGAGTTTTCTTCAATGCTTCTGCACGAGAACAAAATGGCGATTACACCTCAGTCATTACGACCACTGATGTTTAGTGGTCGCCTGTACAGATTATGACCACCTCATTTGATCTAAGATTATTATCAGATTCAAGTTTGCTCAATTATTCCTTCTGTCTCCCCCTCCCTCCCTGAGATGGGCGGAGGAAGGGCGGCTCACTCACAGCCTACGTCACGTTTGGAGGGCGGAGCCTGTGCTTTCTCAGGACGGGCGGGGGGATGAACAATAGTCGGACTTTCATAGTTCCTGGTCTGTGACTGTCTCCAAGAAATCAGTAAGATTTCAGAACTATTGTGTAATGGATGTTCCAAAACCCAAATTGTGCTTGTTTATGTGCAGAAGATACAATGTGAAAAGAGTTATTTTACATGAGATGGGACCTTTAAATGTCTTATATATAATTCAAACCTGACACTTGTGAGCATTAATACTGTAGCCTACTGCCTCATAGTCAAACGTCCCCTCTGGATTATCTGTCTTCTTTTTCCATGTCGTGTTTTATAACCTTCTATATTCTGCTGAACATAAACTATCCTTGTTCTAATTAACACTCAGTAAACTTGTGATACCAGCAGCTTCTACAGTAACTGCTGCTTTGACAACATCACCGCACTTCTTCTTACAGGCCTTAATTAAAAATAAACCATCAAAGTCTTTTCATGTTTACCCTCTCATTTGACCTTTGACCTCTCAGACAGCTTAAACACCCCCGATCAGACCGCGAATGCCAGGTAACGGGGCTAATTAACTCCACTGAGAATCACACCGGATCTGTCCATCTGAGCTGCCAAACTGAACCGACCAATCAGAGCGCTCGGAAGTTCTCCCCGCGTCCACTCATCGGCCAATAAGGGGCAAGAGGTTAGCGTCGGCGAGGGAGGCTTTGTTTGTGGTTATTTTTGTTCAGAACCGGGATGCTGTGTCAATATTTTCTTTATAAATTTGCGCCACTGACAGCCATGAGTGTGCCATGGGGCTTTTATTTCATTTTAATGAGTCCCTGGTTTTGGCTCATTTTGTGTTTTGTTTTCATTTAACCTCTAACATGGAAATACTGGTCAATCAGGACGTGCAGTTTAG
Source organism: Boleophthalmus pectinirostris (assembly GCF_026225935.1). NCBI lineage: Eukaryota > Metazoa > Chordata > Actinopteri > Gobiiformes > Gobiidae > Boleophthalmus > Boleophthalmus pectinirostris. Next base: position 34,407,480 of record NW_026571207.1, read on the forward strand.
ATGCATTATTTATAACACAGAGAGGCGCCGAAGCAGATGGAAGCCTGTGACAGTGACAATGGCCGCTCTCATCAACACAACAGCGAGTTTTTTTTTTTGTTTTTTTTTTTCTAAGTCTCATAAGAATTGAACTATTTTATTTTATTATAAACTGCAAACTCTACACTAGTTCGTATTCGAGTCGTTTTCGTTGTGGGTGCCGTGTTCGTCCACACTAATCTGACTAGAATGATCTGGTGCCTCCAGTCCAGCTCCCACAAATTCATCTGAGTACAGATCTGATCTGGCACTGTGTGGACGCCTGAAAACACTGATACTCTGATGTAGGTCTATGCTCCGCGAAGAAAATTCACCACCAAAATGTGATAAACATCTCCAACGCGACAAAAGCACAGAACAGACTCACCATCAGCAGAACACCGCTCTGTCACAGAAAGAACACTCATATTCCACTGAGTCGTGTCCTTTAGTCCGACAGAAGCTGAACCACATCAGCGTACAATCCGTGTCATTCATTTTTCAAAATAAAACCAAAAATAATTCAACGAATAAACAACTTTTTTTTTTCTTTATTTGTCTCCAAAACAAAAATGAAAAAATGGATAACGATTTGTTTTTTCAGTTTTCAATTTTGTGTCTAATTGAATAATGGAAAACAACCCTTTCCGGTTTACATGACTTAAACTGCGATGCCGGACTAAACCAGACTGAAGCAGGTCTAAACCAGGACTGAGACTGGGACTAGACCAGGACCAGGATTGAGACCAGGACTGAGACCAGGACTGAGACCAGTTTAGTCCTGGTTCAGTCCGGCATCTCAGTTTAAGTCACGTAGACAGGAAATGGTCGTTATCTGTTTTTTCCATTATTCATTTAAACACAAAATCGAAAACTGAAAAAACAAATTGTTAAAACAAATTAACAAATGATACACGGATTGTGCACAATAGTGAGTAGTTCTTTTGAGCTCTTAGTTTATACAAATTAACCATGTGGTTTTACGTTTTGTTGCTGTAAAATGTAAACAAATATGCTCAAAGCTGTGTGCATAGGGAAGACCTGCAGACACAGAAACGATGTGTCTGGACGCAAATCGTTTCCGATACAGTGATACTGTGTAAATATAACCTTAAAGAGGAGTTTTTATGCAAAATTCCATGTTATAATGTTCCCTCTTTGAGCTTTGGAGAAATAGACAGACTAATAATAAAGAGTTACTCAAACACGTGTGAATGAATCAAAACACAACTCCAGGTCTGTTTTTGAGGACGTAACAACATTATAACACGGCTAAAAGCTCATTTTAGTCAATTTTGTGTAATATATTAACTTTAATAGGTCTTTCTGGGGGAATTCCACCTGGACTTTTTAACTTCTGTCTCATTTTTAGTGATTTATGCTTCAGCTTTGACGTGGGAATTGTCAGCACTCAACGAATACTCAATCTACTGCCTATCAGAACGTCCCTCCTGACACCAGCTGGAGGCCCATCCATCCTCATATTTACCCCCAAAAAGCATTTTTATTTTGCCTCACAAGAACAAAAAGAGTATTGTGTACGTATAATATATTTTTTTTCCTAGAAGTGAAGATGAAGGATGAGGAGAGTGAAGGGGACGATGAGAGGATGAGGAGAATGAAGGGGATAATGAGAAGATGAGGAGAGAAGAGGAATAGGTGGGGGGAAAGGAGATGATGAGAGGATGAGGAGAGTGAGGGGATGATGAGAGGATGAGGAGAGTGAAGGGGATGATGAGATTAAGAAGAGATGAGAGGATGAAGAGGGTGAAGAGGACAATGAGACAATGACGAGAGTGAAGAGGATGATGAGAGGATGAGGAGAGAAGAGGACGATGAGAAGGGTAGGATGAGAGGATGAGTAGAGTGAAGAGGATGATGAGAGGATGAGGAGAGTGACAGGCACGATGAGGTGATGAGGACAATGAGAGGATGAGAAGGGGACAATGAGGTGAAGAAGAGATGAGAGGATGAGGAAAGTGAAGGGGATGATGAGATGAAAAAGAGAGTGAAGTGGACGATGAGGAGAATGAAAGGGACGGTGAGAGGAAGAAGAGATGGGAGGATGACGTTGTTGAAGAGGACAATGAACGGATGAGGAGAGAAGAGGACGATGAGAGGATGAGGAGAGTGAAGGGGACGATGAGAGGATGAGGAAAACGAAGAGGATGATGGGAGGAAGGAGAGAATGAAAAGGACAATGAAAAGAAGAAGAGATGAGTGGATGAGGAGAGTGACGGGCACGATGAGGTGATGAGGACAATGAGAGGATGAGGAGAGCGAAGGGGACAATGAGGTGAAGAAGAGAACAGAGGATGAAAAGAGTAAAAGGCACGATGAGATGAAAAAGAGAGTGAAGGGGATGATGACAGGATGAGGAGAGTGAAGGGGATGATGAGAGGAAGAAGACATGAGAGGATGAAGTTGTTGAAGGGGACTATGAACGGATGAGGAGAAGAGAGGATGATGAGAGGATGAGAAGAGTGAATCGGACGATGAGAGGGTAAGGAGAGTGAAGAGGATGATGAGAGAAAGAGGAGAGTGAAAGGGACAATGACATGAAGAAGAGATGGGCGGATGAGGAGAATGAGAGGATGAGGAGAGAGAGGGGACGATGAGCTGAAGAAGAGATCAGAGGATGAAGAGAGCGAAAGGCTTGATGAGATGAAGAAGAGAGTGAAGGGGATGATGAGAGGATGAGGAAAGTGAAAGGGACGATGAGAGGAAGAAGAAATGAGAAGATGAAGTTGAAGAGGACAATGAACGGATGAGGAGAGAAGAGGACGATGAGTTGATGAGGAGAGTGAATGAGCTGTTGAGAGGATGAAGAGGATGATAAAAGGATGAGGAGAGTGAGGGAGATGATGAGAGGATGAGAAGCAGAGATGGATGGGTGCCAAGTTAAATCGTCCAGGCTGAACTTACACCAGCTCCATATTTGCACAAAAAAACATCTAAAGATTTTTATTTTATTTTGTCTCAGAAGAGCAAAAAGTGAGGACTGCTATCTTTAGAGCCACTTTATCTCTTTACAGTACATCTCTGTTGCTGTAATAAAGCCCACAGGTCCCTCAGCGTGAGCCCGTCTTTAGATGGATCTCTTTTTCAGTGTTCATTCTCAAAGTGGCGCTCCGTGGACTCAGGGGAGCGCAGTATCGATCTCTTCTGTCAGGCCCCACACATCTCAGATATGAGGAGAATATAAAGGGTCAGGGCCTGGGTTAATATGGATGTTACAGCGCTCCTCTCCCCCAGGATGGTGCACTCGGGCCGAGGAGGAGAGGGCAGAGAGCGGGGGGATGAGGAGGAGGTCTGGATGTCTGTGGTGGTGATGAAATTAGTAGGAAGTAGCAGCTAAACAACACAGGGAGTTCAAGGTCCTCTATTACTGAGTCCCCAGGGTTTGGGCGTGCAGTGTAATTCTAGTTTTTATGCTGCATGTACACAAACACAGTCAGACACACTCATGTACATGTTGTAGCCCTTTAGCCTTACTCTGATGACATAGTTAGTTTTTGTCCATTTTTAAGTCCTTTACTTAGGGTGACCAAACATCCCCATTTTCCCCCGGACATGTCCGTATTTTGCGTCCTGTCTAGAGGTGAGATCGGGCCTAAAAAATCCAGCCCGACCCGACCCGGCCCGCGGGTATTAAAACCCGACCCGGCCCGCGGGTATTAAAACCCGACCCGGCCCGCGGGTATTAAAACCCGACCCGGCCCGCGGGTATTAAAACCCGACCCGGCCCGAGCCCGACCAATTAACTTGATTTGCAGGCCCGAGCCCGAAGCAAACCCGAAATGTCATATATTATTTGTGAGGACTCGGGAGGAGGAGCAGTGCTCAGCGTCGAGGTGCCAGTCTTTTTGCTCTCGTATGAAAGCAAAGCGCCACATTGACGACATTCAGCGAAGCCAACGCAAGTTTCTGTAGCATTTTCAACAATCAATTTGAAGCTTTTCCACACCTCACTCTTACCGGTGCGTGTTTGTCTTTTCAGTTCTCCTGCCTTTAGTTTAACTTCTTGCTCCTCCATATTGGGGACACCAGGTCAAAATAGATGCAGACTTGCGGAGGGGAAGATTATTAAATGAAGAGGGGGCGTTCACGTGCGCAGAGCTCTGGCTCTGCGGATCCTGTTTAGTAGTTAAATAGCAATTACATTACTTCTCTGTTTTATCCATATTATTTATTTTATAACAAGTATTCCTTAGTTTAGTATCCACACATCGTTTTAGCATACATTTTATAAACATATATTTATTTGAAGCCCGAGCCCGACCCGACCCGAAGTAATGATTGACATTTTAGACCCGACCCGACCCGGGTCGGGCTTGGGCTCGGTCTTAAGATCTTACCTCTAGTCCTGTCCTGGGCGTCCATTTTTTTTTTTTTTTTATAAAGTGATGCAAATGTCCAGGTTTCCATTACTGTTCATTAGGGGCATTAAACTGAGCGTCTCTCGTAGCGTCTGTGACTCAGAAGGAGCGAGACACAAACAGTCAGTCTCCAACATGCCGAAATGCAAATGCACATTTAACAATGACTTGTACAAGAACATTCTCCATTTTCCGGCTCGGTCGAGACAAGTGAGAGGCCATGTGCACAGGTTTTGAAGTGAGAGTACAGTGGTCTGGTTACACAGACCACTCTGGTACAGAGAGTACAGCTGGTTTATCGCAGGTGTTACGAAGTAGTCAACTTTATATTTTACAATTATTATATCTGTTTTAAGGCTGTAAAACCCCTCAACACAAACTTTATACACTTTTTTCAGACAGGACAGGTACTTTTTACCTCCTTCTTAAAACTTATTGCTGCTGTCGTCCTTTTGTTATTTTCCTCCTTCTTTATGTAATGAACCAAAGATTCTTTTATTCCGTAATGGAGCCTACAGCGCAGAGTCCTGCACGGGTCCTTTTTTGGAGACCCCCAGTACAATACTGCACCCGCCCGTTAACCCGAGATTATATCAAACTTTTGCGCTGCCTACGCCATGGACTGAACTAAGACTAAACCAGGACTAACCCAGGACTGATTCCAGGACTGAACTAGGACTAAACCAGAACTGAAACAGGACTCACTGTCGGGGTGGGCTCGGAGGTGACCACAGGAGAAAGGACTTGCTCAGTTCCGCACCTCACGGAGGTAAACGCAGCAATTCCCTGGTCGCGCTTTGTGGAGAAACTGCTCGGGGTTCTCTCTCTTAAGTCCAAGATTAGTCCTGGTTTAGACCTGGTTTAGTCCTGACCCACCCATGTGTAAAAAAAAAAAAAACAGAAAAAGAAAATCCATGAAACGGCGAGACCGCGAAAGGTGTAAGGTGTCCGGGTTTTCACAAATGGAAATATGGTCACCCTACCTTTACTCCTTATTTATTTTGATTGTGTGCTTTTACTCTCCTGCTGTTCTTGAACTTTACGTTTCAACACTGTAATTTCCCCAGTGTGGTACAAATAAACAGTTGTGGAAGAAGTACTCAATTTTGTTACTTAAGTAAAAGTACAGATACAGGAGCAAAAAAATGATCAAAAGCAGCAAAAAAGGAACAAAAAACACTCGAGTAAAAGTATTAAAGTACCTGTTTAAAAATGTACTCAGAGAGCAAAAAGTAAAAGTAGTTTGTACAGATTTACAGATCTAATAAAGCTTCAAATGTGTTGATTTTGATGCAGATTGAATCAATCGTGTCTTCCAAGCTGTTTATTTGTATATTTCTGTTTCCTCAAACTATGAGCATGTTATAAATAAACCCTCAGGCTTTTCAGCATCTCACACAAAAAATAAAAAATACTTCTACTTTTCAATGCTGTTCAAAAATGCAGTGGAGTAGAACGTAGATACGTGCTCTCAATTAAAGTGAAGTAAAAGTAAAAAGTATTCAAATGTACTTAAGTAAAGTGCAGATGCCTAAATTCTATACTTAAGCACAGAACTAAAGCAAATAAATGTTTATCTTATCTACAAGTGATAGTGTATAACTTTCTAGAGGTGGAACGTCGCCTGTATGCTTCCATGGAAATACAAAATTAAACCCATCATAAGTCCAGGGTTCCCACAGTTATGGAAATCCTGGGAAAGTCATGGAAACTGAAAATGTCACTTTCCAGGCCTGGAAAAGTCATGGAATTTTTTTATCTCTTTCGTGCAACTCCAGCGTTCTGTTAAGTTCTCATGAGGTTATTCTGATTATTTCTGAACGTCTGCACCTTTTGTATAAAAGAGACGACAATAAATGCACTGACAGGATTTTGAATGTTCAAAAACTATAAAACCAAACCATAAGGTGAGTGGAAAGAGTTCACATTTCATATTTAGCCCTAAAAGTCTAATAAATTCTACACATGTAGGTGCAGTAAAGACATGGAAAATGCACTTTAGGTCATGAAAAAGTCATGGAAAAGTTTTGAAATGTTGTCAGTGAAAAACCATTGTCAGTGGGAAGCCTGTACATCATCATCATACATGCACACACAAACATTGTCTGTGGAGATAGATCAGTTTTATACCATACACTGGAAGATTACAGTCAAAGGAGCATTTCCATGGAAACAGGCAGGAGGCCCTCCTCCGGGCCAAACAAGTCTATTTTGTTGAGATAAAAGCTCGCTCAGAGTAAGGACACATGTTTTTCTGTTTTTCACTGCAATAAAAACATCCAGTTTGTTTGTTTGACTCTGTTTTAGACAAAATGTTATATATTGTAGCTTTAAAGTTGTATTCTTGTTTTTTCTGTCCTATTTTCAATGAATGTATCTTATCTAATTGTATGACTAAAGTAAACCGAGATGAAGCACTTGTCCTGTGTCAGATCTCCTCCTCCAGAAACATGGAGGACATAGTCAGTCTTTTTATCTGAGCTTCTACTGTACTGTTCTCAAACCATCCCCAAGACAGAACCTTGAAGGGCTTATTTTATGCATTTTCTCTAAATCTGAAAACATTCTGTCCCACCTTGTGATGTGCTAATACCAATTACCAAACTCTACCAAACTAAATAAAAGGTAAAAGGGAGCTGCTAACTACCACTTCTACTTTATGCAGACTATTTTAAGCTTCAGAGATGTAGACAAACGAATAAAGCAGAGTTACTCAAACATGAGGAAACTACATTCAATAAAATCAATAAAACTACTTACATACGATAATTACTTCATACCATTATCGTGTATTTTTTGGATTATAAGTCGCTCTGGAGTGTAAGTCGCACCAGCCAAAAAATGGGTAATAAAAAAGAAAAAAACATATACTGTATGTCACACAGGACTATAAAGCGCACTTTTTGGGGGAATTTTATTTTATAAAATCAGAGACCAGGAAGCGACATTTCCTGTTGAAAGTCAAGTTCTAGTAATAATAGAAGAGAGAACAACAGACTGTTAACGTCACATATGAACAGTTCTTCAGATAAACTATAACATAAACAACAGAACAGAACAAGTTTTACCAAACTCTCTCCATCTCACTCCAAATCACTAAATCCATTCAATTCTTCATCCTCGGTGTCACTTCTGAACAACTCGGCCTCGACCTCCGGAGGTAAACAGAGCGCCACTTCCTCTTCTGTGTCGCTGTTGTCAGACTCAGCATCAGTTCCAGTTAGAATTATTCGGGTCTTTCTGAATCCTGACAGGATGGTTTCGGTGTCACTGAAGTCCAGACTTTGTCCATCCATCCAGTGACTTCAGGAAAGTTTCATGTTACATCCTCCCGGTGTCACAAGTTTCTCTCTCACTCCAGACTTTCTTTCTGCTGCTCGATTATCGTTTTCAGCTGCAGATTTCACGACTTGCAACTTGAAATCTGCAAAATGCGATTTTCTTTTTGGGGGCATTTGTGTTCAGTTTTCTCAGTCGTCTTAATAAGTTTATTTAAATGTTAAATTGTTCAGTGGTGCAGAAGTAATCGGTGCGATCGACTGACATGATACAGACAGGACAGAGGCTCTTTCTGCAGGAGACATGTGCAGTAGAGTGAAGTGACAGTGGTACAGGAGGAACAGGAGCAGCAGATACTCACACACAAGACTAGAACCTCTCGCTACTATCAGTGTGAACATTTTAATATATAAGTCGCAGGAAACACCCAAACCATGAAAAAAGTGACACTTACAGTCCAAAAAAATCCATTCTACTTTTTCATATTTCTTGCCTCTTCTCTCTCTTCTCCAGATCGAGGAGCGCAGACACAGCGAGGGCTCCAACTCCACCTCCTGCGTCTTCATGGTGAACAAACCTTACGCTCTGACCTGCTCTGTGGTGGCCTTCTACATCCCCCTGGTCCTCATGGTCCTGGCCTATCAGAGGATCTACGTCACCGCCAGGGCCCACGCGCTCCAGATCTCCATGCTCCAGAGAGCCGGGGGAGCCAGCCTCGCCGTGGACTCCGCCGACCACCAACGAAACCACCGAATGAGGACTGAGACGAAAGCCGCTAAGACTCTGTGCATCATTATGGGCTGTTTCTGTTTATGCTGGGCGCCATTTTTCGTGACAAACGTGGTGGACCCCTTCATCGGGTATACAGTCCCGGAGCAGCTGTGGGCGGCCTGTCTCTGGTTGGGGTATATAAACTCCATGTTGAACCCCATTCTCTACGCCTTCCTGAATAAGTCTTTTCGCCGTGCGTTCCTCATCATCCTGTGCTGCGGGAGGAAGAGGTACAGAAGGCCGTCCATTTTGGGGACCCCGCAGTGCACGACGACGCAGATCAACGGCTCCACGCACGTGCTCAAGTAAGGCCTGATTTGACTTCTCTATCACAATGTTCAGGCGTTTTCATTGTGCTCACTGTGGGGTGTTTGCACGCTCAGTAAAAATCTGCTTTTATTCAGGACGTTGCCTTGTCTTTTGATGATTTTGTGATTTTGCACAGAGCTGACAATCTCTAGAGCAGGGGTCTCCAACGGTTTTTCCTCTAGTGAGCGACTTTAACCAAACGAAAATGCCAGAGAACAACACATTTTAGCAGTCGCAAGAAAAGAGTGCAAGTCTTAGATGGGGTACAGTTAGATTAGGGTGACCAGATTTTCACATTTCAAAACTGGGATACACCCGGGTTGCGATGGTTGGTATAAATCAGGGGTCTCAAACTCAAATTACCTGGGGGCCACATTAGATAAAGTCTGAGAGAGGCTGGGCCACATTGAGTATTTGATAAATAGAGTTTGCATGAAAAAAAAGAGAGAGAGAGAGAGAGAGAACAACATGCAACACACTTTCTTAATCTTTAATAACAGTTCAGAACATGAAAATGTATTCAGAATGTAAGTTTAAACTAATACGTCTACTCTTCTTCTTTTGCCTACTCCTTGCTGGATGAAACCTAACTACGCCCGCAGCAGGGGGGTGGGATTGTGCGTACATCTACCGTGGGCCGCACTGACATTATTCTTTGGAATTAAGTGGAGGGCCGCAAAAATCCTTCCGAGGGCTGCAGTTGGCCCCAGGGCCGCGAGTCTGAAACCCCTGGTATAAATAAAATAGTGCAAAGAGCGCGTAACATTGTCCATTCTTGTGTCAGTCTGAGGTAGCTTGATGCGTCAGCAACAAATCCCGTAGGAAGAAGGGCAATAACGTCTTTCACCTTGATGAAATTCACCAAATATTCTCTTTGTTCCGGCTTTAATTCCTCGATCTCGTCTACATCTCATTTCATCTTCATCTCCATCCATCTCGACCCCTTTGTTTACTGTTGTGCTGTTCCACAAAATGGACCCAGACAGACGCTTGAGTTTGACGTCATGGCTTCACAGCTCTTCGCTGATTGGCCGATGCGCGGTCTACAACTTCCAGGGTTCTTGCAAACCGTCTAGTGTATTCTGATTCCTGACCTAGTCGCTGGAGAGAATTTAAATAGAGTGGAGGCACTAGGTGTTGCAGCCGCCTCGCTAAATCTGAGGAGCATCTGCCACTGCATTTTTTTGCTTTATAGTCATTCGCAAACATGGATTTCTGTATTTTGGCCAAACAAGAGACAATATATGCTCCTTGTTACTGTTGTCAGGGATCAGATTAGTCAAAAATTGTGATAGTCCAGTATTAGTTCTGGTTTAGACCTGGTGTAGTCCTGGTTTAGATTAAATTGGTCGAAAAATAGGGACACCTGGGACATTTCTTGTATAAAACTGGACAAATTTGTGGTTTTGGATAAATCTGCTGGGACAGGGGACACAGGGCTCAAAAATGGGACTGAGTAAATAGGAACATCTGGTCACCCTAAGTTAGATGCCTATACAACATAAACCATTATCCGTTTATTAGTGCACCACTGGAGTTCGGCACCACTGTTAATAGTCATGCATTTAATCAATTTTGACTCATTCAGCATAATACGTATAATCAGAAATCCCTTGGTGAGCTACTTGGAAGGTGTTCCCGAGCTACAGGTTGGAAGGGGTCTCCAACCTTTTTCCTCTGCTGAGCTACCTTTACAAAACGAAATGCCAGAGAGCTTTTCATTTTAGCGGTTGCAAGAAATGGGTTAAATATAAGATCCTTAGATGGGGACAGTTTGATGCCCATAAAACATTTACACAACTATCATCCATTTATTAGTGCACAGTTATTCATCAGAGCGATACATTTACAGTGGTAGTCAGTAGTGAAGGGCGAGTGGAAGCCTCGTGAAGCACTGACACCTCAGTCGCAATATTGTCTCAAATGGTTGGACGTGTCTGAGGCCTCGGAGAACAATCAGACATAGTGTAAGACAATACTTGTGTGCAGAGCGACACCGTACCTAACAACAACAATAATAATGATGATTTAAAATAATATGTAAAGAGCAACATAAATAACATGATGTAAATAAGAAAATAGGTGTTTCCTTGTTAGGTGGAATTAGATCAAAGTGATCCCAAACCATGGATCACTTTTTTCCACTTGTAGATGCCATCGAAAATGAAATAAATGCCAAAAGTCGCCAAAATCATCAATAACATCACACAATACATTTTCAAGAAATATTGGTGCATCTTTTATACTGTAGCAGTTTAGCGCTTGTCAAACCACAGAAGTGCGCTGAACACTCTGAACCAATCACAGAGCGGAACATTCACTGAGCCAATGAAACGCTTCGATACACTGAAGCGATTGACACACAGAGTGAAGCAGTCGGGCAGGGGTGTCAAACTCATTTTGTTCCGGGGGCCGTATCCAACCTACTTTGATCCCAAAGGGGCCGGATCAGAAAACTCATGTCATATAAACCCCAAAAAATAACAATAAGTTCAAATATTTGTGCAGAGAAACAAATCTATTACAGAAAATATTTTTAAATTGATGAACTCTTTCTTATTATAATATTATGAACAACCTGAAACTTTAAGAAAAATTCAATTTCAACACAATGTTTTAAAATGAACTTGTTTGCAAACAGGAATAAGTCAATTTTTGTTGTAAAATCCTGCACATCGGCTCCACTTTTCTCATGTTGGACATTTCTGATGAGGGTGTCACGGTCAACAGTCAAAACAATCGTCCTTTAAGAGCGTTTGGAAAAGAGACAAGTCTTCATTTGTGCTGCTCTGGGAGGGCCACGTGAGAGCTGACTGTGATAAACACCACAGAAATTATAAATATTTTAATAGAAAATATAATTAAAATATTTTAGTAGAAAATCACCCAAGGGCCACATTAAAGTCTTGGAGGGCCGGATCGGCCTTAGGTTGACACCTGTGCAGTAGGGGGAGGGACCGACACTTCCACACTTTGGTCACGTGAGCGGCTGCGAGACGAGCTCCGAGGCAGTGCTTCAGAGCAATTTGTTTCAGTTTCCCATCACTAGTAGTAAGTATTTAATTAAATCAGATTTTAGTTATTCAGCACAATAGGTGTAAATCAGCGAGCTACTTGGAAGGGGTTGGAGATCGACCATTTGCTCCCGAGCTACACGTTGGAGACTCCTGCTCTAGAGCAAAGAAGTTAGACTACAAAGCTATTTTCAAACCTCCAAGAGAGAGGGTACGTTGTTGACTTGTTGGTGCACATGGACATTCAACATTTTATCCAGAACAACCATCTTTATTTAACACATTAGTAGTGAGACTTTTCTCTACTTCTCCATTGAAATTCATGGGATTCCTGCAGTCTTGGGCAGTGGTTCTGAACTTGGTGGACAAATGACTAAACTAGGGCTAAATCCTCTTTTTTTTTTTTGTATTTTGTATTTGGTCAAACAAGCAATGAATATATCCAGAATAGAAAATGAGATCAACCACTTCTTTTCAAATAGTCGTATTGTTTTGTGGCTCTGACTCATTTGCGCATTCAGAATTCTCGCTTTTCAATTTGAATTTTTGCCACGCTCTGACAAAGGCCAGTCGGTAGAAAGGCACTGGCGCCCCTCATTATGCAATAAAGGATTTTTCATACGATCTGTCAGTGCGCCTCGGGTTTGTGGTTCGCCCATTGGTGGTTTTCGGATTCCACTTTGTCATACTTTTCGTGTCATACTCTCAGACGGGATCAAGGGCCAGTTTTTCCTGTCGATTACACTGCACTTTGCCAAGAAATATCCAAAAGGTCAATTCAGAAATGTTGAATCTGATCATTTGTATAGATGTTTTTCACAATGACCGGAAGTGCTGCGATGTTGGGTAAATGTCACTTGCTTTAAGGCTTTTCTGTAGCAAAATATCTGTGGAAATGACTTGTGTATTTTCCACCAGCTTCACAAATCTGCCCCATCACCAAATCTTCATCCAACAAGGTCCACAAAGGATAAATATTCTAACATGAACAATTTATTCACAACTATCAAGGTAAGAAAGATGAAAACGTAAAGGCGAAAAAGTGAACTACTAAACAAAACTAACATTACGGTCATGAAGAATTAGAATTTGATTTTATTTGTTTGGTTTTCGAGGGGGTCCTCATAAATACAATGACAAAAGACAGACACAGTAGAGCAGACAGTAGGAGACATAACTTCAAATAAGCATCAAAACAACAAAATCAACACAACCACAGACACACACACACAGTCACACACTCACTCATGCTTGGCTGTCTGACATAATAAAACAAATTTGAAATTAATAAATTAATAATAAATATTATTTTATTATATTATTATATTATTATTATTATTATTATTATTATATATTATTATTATTATTATTATTATTATTATTATATAATAATAATAATAATAATAAATAACGTAAAGATAATGCTGAGTGGTTGGAGAATAGAAGTTGTAGTGTTTTGATAAATGATATCGCAGTAAACTAAAATGTGAAAAAATCTGTTGTGAGATCATCTTTTTCCTAAACAACTGATGGACTGATAAAGTAATTTTAAGCGATATGAAATTTTGTTTGTCATAGTTTGTGTGTGGGTGCTGAATGAGAGCGACGGGTTAAGCCATAAACCAAGATATTTAAATTTATCAATAAAACATAAGTAACTTGTTGACTCAGACTGATTCAACAATTAAAATTAAAAATCTATTTCATGATGTAAATATTAACACAGACAGAGAGATTTGTTCAGTTTAAATGTGAAACATGTGCATTTAAACTGCACAAATTTATCTATCTATGCCAATATCGACATCATGAAATCGATTTTTAAAATTTTAAATCTAGAATCAGTCTGAGTGAACAAGGAGTTTAATAATCACCTTTAAGTTTTCGTCTTTCTTCCCTTGATAGTAGGGATGGGTATAATTAGTCGATTAATCGATAATTGTTCATTAAGAATTTCATCGATTACGTTCATTTTAATCGACAAATCGAATGTAGGTTGGTGTGTGTCAGTGTGACACAAACAGGTGTGTACATGTGTCTCTGTGCCATGGTGACGAGTCCCCACCTCCCTCCCCCCGTACGGTGTCCTGGTTTTGACAAACGTAAATCTGGTCACACTAACCTGTATTCCACTGAGTCGTGTCACATCAGCGCACAAGACCTGTTTTTTTTTCTTCACTTAGTTAATGCAAATTTGCCATGTGGTTTTAAGTTTTGTTTCTGTGAGAGTTGTGCAAATCTGCATTAAACACATTATAAGGTCAAACGGGCTGATGTGGCTCTAGAGTTTTGTTTGTTTGTTTTTTTGCAAATGACAGGTAAGCACTCCAAAGATGATGAAAAAAAAAAAAAAAAAGTGAACCACGTGATTATGTAAAACAATTGGGGTAGGACTCCATATGTTTTTTAAACTTCATCCTACTCCTTTTGAGCACCAGGTCCCAAATATGTCATGTATATATCACTATTTTTGTTATTGTTTTTGAATTGTGTTGTACCTGGCTCAAAAAAAGAAATAAATGAAATGAAATGAGAGTGGTTACGGTTTATATGTCGTAAAGTTGAATTTATTTATGCAGATTAGTAGTGCAGATAGTAATAATAATGATGATACATTTTTATATAAAAAACATTAATGATTAATCTATAATCGATCGATTAAGAAAATTTTATCGAATGCCCATCCCTACTTGATAGTTGTGGATAAATTGTTCATGTTAGAATGTTTATCCTTTGTGGACCTTGTTGGATGAAGATTTGGTGATGGGGCAGATTTATGAAGCTGCTGGAAAATACACAAGACATTTCCACAGATATTTTGCCACTTCTTGTTGTTGTGAAAAAAGATCTATTAATGACTAGACCCAAGAAGCCAAAAAAAAATCTGCATTTTAGCTCTTAACTTTAGCTACCCCCATGTGTATAAAGTATTTATATAAAGTTCTGACGTCATCTGAAACACAGCAAACTACATAACTAAGTAAAGGCCACGTTCTACTAAGATTTTAAATGAACCTTCGAAGAGCATCTTATTTTATGACTCATCAAAGTACTCTGTCACCCTTTTCAATCTGAACTGATCTGTGAAGTTAATATATTTTAGAAACGGATATGTATATATTTAAAAATAATGTATTCAATTCACTGGATGATGAGACATAATAATGGAGAGTGACAGGGGACGTTGCACTTCTGTACCAAGGACACGTCCTGCTCAGGCTGGTGTCATCAGAGGCGGTTGATACTTTGCAGTGATATCACGCTGGGGGTGTTCTACATGTTGGGAGTGTTGGGAGTAATGCATTATAAAAGTAACAAATTACTGTAATGTGTTGATTTTTGCTGTAACGCAGTAAAGTTCAGCATTACAGGGAAAAAAGTGGTAATATTTTACTTGGTACAAATGTCCGTGATCGCGAGCAGAAGTCCACGCTCCACGGAGCTAAACGCAGCTGACACCCGATCGCGCTCGCGGGTTCTGTCAGCGGCGGTCCTAGATTCCAAGTTCTAGTCCCAGATTAGTCCTGGTTTGGTCCTGGTTCAACTCTGGTTTAATCCTGGTTTAGACCTGGTTTAGGCCTGGTTCAGTCCTGGATCAGTTCTGGTTTTAGTCCTTGTTTAGTACTGGTTTAGTCCTGGTTCAGTCCTGGTTTAGTCCTGGTTTTGTCCTGTTTCAGTCCTGGTTTAGACCTGGTTTTGTCCTGTTTCAGTCCTGGTTTAGACCTGGTTTAGTCCTGGTTTAGTCCTGGGGTTCAGTCCTGGTTTAGACCTGGTTTAGTCCTGGTTTAGTCCTGGTTCAGTCCTGGTTTAGACCTGGTTTAGTCCTGTTTCAGTCCTGGTTTAGACCTGGTTTAGTCCTGGTTTTGTCCTGGTTCAGTCCTGGTTTAGTCCTGGTTTAGTCCTGGTTCAGTCCTGGTTCAGTCCTGGATCAGTTCTGGGTTTAGACCTGGTTTAGACCTGGTTTAGTCCTGTTTCAGTCCTGGTTTAGACCTGGTTTAGTCCTGGTTTAGTCCTGGTTCAGTCCTGGTTCAGTCCTGGTTCAGTCCTGGATCAGTTCTGGGTTTAGACCTGGTTTAGACCTGGTTTAGTCCTGTTTCAGTCCTGGTTTAGTCCTGGTTTAGTCCTGGTTCAGTCCTGGATCAATCCTGGATCAGTTCTGGTTTTAGTCCTGGTTTAGTGATTTAGACCTGGTTCAGTTCTGGTTCAGTCCTGGTTTAGTTCTGGTTTAGAGGAGGCTTGACCCACGTACCAAATTTGGTGACAATCAGTCCATAAATGGTGGAATTATTGCGGGTGGACACACACACACACACACACACACACACACACACACACACACACACACACACACAGGGTGAATACAAAACCTGGTCAACACTTCGGGGACCAGGTAAAAATCCTCAACTCTTTCTGGTCAGATGCTAAACAGAGCTTCAAACTGAGCCGTGCTTTCAGTGCTGTTGATGACGTCACCTGCAAAGTATCAATAATACTCCCTACAACAATGTGTGCTGTAAATATTCCTGCTCATGCACTGATAAAAAAAAAAAACAAAAAAAC